>NW_024061287.1:0-155408 GCF_016432855.1 Salvelinus namaycush
CCAGTTGTGCTGGGCACTTCTGCTTTTGTGCACTGGTATTGAGGTGGTGCCCGAGTCAAGGGGGGTGCAGTATGTCCTCCAATACCTGCAGTCTCGCTTGGATGAGGGCTTAGCAGCATCTACACTGAGAGGGTATTTGGCCGCTATATCTGCCTGCCATGTGGGGTGGATGGACAGGCCAGTGGGGCGACATCCCTTGGTCTCCAGGTTTATGAAGGGGGTTTGTCGCCTGCGTCCAACTAGGACCTGCTCAATGGCAAGCTGGGATCTGGATGTGGTCTTGGCAGCTTTGTCAAAGCCGCCTTTCGAACCGTTGGCGTCTGCTTCCCTGAAACACCTTCTATGAAGGTGGCTTTCTTGGTAGCGATTACTTCCATGAAGAGGGTGGGTGAGCTCCATGCTCTTTCAGTAAGTTCTGAGTGCTACGGATGGACCTTGGTGGAGCGGACACGGTCAGTGATAAGAACAGAGCAGCTCTTTTTCTGCTATGGTGAGAGAGTCCTGGGGGCTGGGCTATCAAAGCAGCAGCTCTCTCACTGGATCGTGGGTACGACTACGACAGCATACCGCCTGGCTGGCAGGCCAGTGCTGGGATCTGTGGTGGCACATTCAACACAAGGTGTGGCTGCGTCCTGGGCTCTACTGAGAGGAGTGCCTCTCGCTGATATCTGTGCTGCAGCCAGCTGGGCTTCCTCTTGCACCTTTGCTAGGTACTATCGGTTAAATGTGGCATCTCCCTCTGCGGTTGGTTCAGGGGTCCTTGGTGTCGCCTCCCCTTCCGGGGACTGTGCCGGGATCCCCTTCCACATTGACGGCCCCTGCGTCTCGGTCCCACACTGGGACTTCACCGCTGGCTGACAAGGTCCCTCTAGCGCCGACTAAATCTGGTACGGGTATACCAATATATTGGAGTGATCCAATATAGTGAAACAACATAACGAAGGTTACGTATGTAACCACGGTTATGTGAGCTACATGGATCACTCCAATCCTCTACGGTGCTAGAGGGGCTTAAACAATTAAGTAGAGAATGTGTGTCGCGGCCATGGGATCTATATATAGGGGCGGACCCCAGCCGTGACACAGGTGTTTACGGGAGTAAATCTGTATATCCTCACCTCGGATGTATCCCTCCGCCGCGGAGTGATACCAATATATTGGAGTGGTCCATATAGCTCACATAACCATGGTTACATACGTAACCTTCGTTTTCCATGAAAACATACATGAAATTAGTTGCAAAATGAATAGGAAATATAGTCAAGAAGTTGACAAGGTTATTTATATATAATGATTTTTAATTGAAATAATAATTGTGTCCTTCAAAGTTAGCTTTTGTCAAAGAATTATCCATTTGCAGCAATTACAGCCTTGCAGACCTTTGGACTTCTAGTTGTCAATTTGTTGAGGTAATCTGAAGAGATTTCACCCCATGCTTCCCAAAGCACCTCCCACAAATTGGATTGGCTTGATGGGCACTTCTTACGTACCATACAGTCAAGCTGCTCCCACAACAGCTCAATAGCGTTGAGATCCGCTTCTTCCCTAAATAGTTCTTGCATAGTTTGGAGCTGTGGTTTGGGTCATTATCCTGTTGTAGGAGGAAATTGGCTCCAATTAAGCACCATCCACAGGGTATGGTGTTGCAAAACAGAGTGATAGCCTTCCTTCTCATAGATCCCTTTTACCCTGTACAAATCTCCCACTTTACCAACACCAAGCACCCGAGACCATCAATTGCCTCCACCATGCCTTGACAGATGGCGTCCAAGCACCCTCCAGCATTTAAAAAAATAAAAAAATTCTGCGTCTCACGAAAGTTCTTCTTTGTGATTCGAACACCTCAAACTTAGATTTGTCCTGTCCATAATACTTTTTTCCCCCATCTTCTCTGTCCAGTGTCTGTTCCTTTTGCCTATCTTAATTTTTTTCTTTTTATTGGCCAGTACTGAGATATGGCTTCTTGTTTGCAAACTATGCCTAGAAGGCCAACATCCCGGAGTCGCCTCTTCACTGTTGACGTTCGAGATTGGTGTTTTGCGGGTACTATTTAAGAAGCTGCCAGTGAGGACTCTGTGGGGCATCTGGTTTCTCAAGCTTAGACTCACTAATGTACTTGTCCTCTTGCTCAGTTGTGCACCAGGGTCCTCCCACTCTTTCTATTCTGGTTAGAAGCCAGTTTGCTGTACAGTTCTGTGAAGGGACAGTAGTACACACAGCGTTGTACGAGATCTTCAGTTTCTTGGCAAATTCTCGCATGGAGTAGCCTTCATTTCTCTGAACAGAATAGACTGACGAGTTTCAGAAGAAAGTGCTTTGTTTCTGGCCATTTTGAGCCTGTAATAGAACACACAAATGCCGCTCCAGATACTCCACTAGTCTAAGAAGGCCAGTTTTTTTATTGCTTCAAAAATTAGGAAACAGTTTTCAGCTGTGCTAACATTATAATTGCAAAAAAGTTTTCAATGATCAATTAGCCTTTTTTAAATGATAACTTGGATTAGCTAATACAACGTGCCATTGGAACACATGAGTGATGGTTGCTGATAATGGGCATCTGTAGGCCTATGTAGATATTCCATTGAAAAAGCAGCCGTTTCCAGTAGAGGTCGACCGATTATGATTTTCAACACCAATATCGATTATTGGATGACCAAAGAAATAGATTTTTGGATGACCAATTTTTTTTATTTGTAATAATGACAATTACAACAATACTTAATGAACACTTTTATTTTAACTTAATACATCAATAAAATCAATTTAGCCTCAAATAAATAATGAAACTTGTTCAATTTGGTTTAAATAATGCAAAAACAAGTGTTTGAGAAGAAAGTAATATGTGCCATGTAAAAAAACTAACATTTAAGTTCCTTGCTCAGAACATATGAAAGCTGGTGGTTCCTTTTAACATGAGTCTTCAATATTCCCAGGTAAGAAGTTTTAGGTTGTAGTTATTATAGGACTATTTCTCTCTACCATTTGTATTTCATATACCTTTGACTATTGGATGTTCTTATAGGCACTTTAGTATTGCCAGTGTAACAGTATAGCTTCCGTCCCTCTCCTCATCCCTACCTGGGCTCGAACCAGGAACACATCGACAACGCAACCCTTGAAGCATCGTTTACCCATCGCTCCACATAAGCCGCGGCCCTTGCAGAGCAAGGGAACAACTACTTCAAGGTCTCAGAGCGAGTTACGTCACCGATTGAAACGCTATCAGCGCGCACCCCGCTAACTAGCTAGCCATTTCACATCGGTTACACCAGCCTAATCTCGGGAGTTGATAGGCTTGAAGTCATAAACAGCTCAATGCTTGAAGCACAGGGAAAAGCTGCTGCAAACGCACGAAAGTGCTGTTTGTATGAATGCTTACGAGCCTGCTGCTGCCTACCACCGCTCAGTCAGACTGCTCTATCAAATATAAAATCATAGACTAAATATGACATAACACACAGAAATGCGAGCCTTAGGTCATTAATATGGTCAAATCCGGAAACTATAATTTCGAAGACAAAACGTTTATTCTTTCAGTGAAATACGGAACCGTTCCGTATTTTGTCTAACGGGTGGCATCCATAAGTCTAATATTCCTGTTACATTGCACAACCTACAATGTTATGTCATACAATTCTGGCAAATTAGTTCAACGGGCCAGGCTGCCCAAACTTGCATATACCCTGACTCTGCGTGCAATGAACGCAAGAGAAGTGACACAATTTCCATAGTTTAATATTGCCTGCTAACCTGGATTTGTTTTAACTAAATATGCAGGGTTAAAAAAATATATACCTCTGTGTATCGATTTTAAGAAAGGCATTGATGTTTATGGTTAGGTACATTCGTGCAACGATTGTGCTTTTTTCGCAAATGCGCTTTGTTTATAACATCCCCCGTTTGGCGAAGTTGGTCCTCACACAGTTCGCAACGAGCCAGGTGGCCCAAACTGCTGCATATAGCCTGA
Source organism: Salvelinus namaycush (assembly GCF_016432855.1). Lineage (NCBI taxonomy): Eukaryota > Metazoa > Chordata > Actinopteri > Salmoniformes > Salmonidae > Salvelinus > Salvelinus namaycush. The sequence continues at coordinate 3,968 of NW_024061287.1, forward strand.
CTCTGTTGCACAGGACGCAAGAGAAGTGACACAATTTCCCTAGTAAAAGAAATTCATGTTAGCAGGCAATATGAACTAAATATGCAAGTTTAAAAATATATACTTGTTTATTGATATTAAGAAAGGCGTTGATGTTTATGGTTAGGTACACATTGGCGCAACGGCAGTGCTTTTTTCACGAATGCGCTTGTTAAATAACCGTTTGGCGAAGTAGGCTATGATTCAATGATAAATTAACAGGCACCGCATCGATTATATGCAACGCAGGACAAGCTAGATAACTACACATGGTTGATGATATTACTAGTTTAACTAGTGATTATGTTAGATTGATTGTTTTTTATAAGATACATTTAATGCTAGCTAGCACCTTACCTTGGCTCCTTGCTGCACTCGCATAACAGGTAGTCAGCCTGCCACGCAGTCTCCTCGTGGAGTGCAATTGTAATCGGCCCATGATCGGTGTCCAAAAATGCCGATTACCGATTGTTATGAAAACTTGAAATCAGCCCTAATTAATCGGCCATTCCGATTAATCGGTCGACCTCTAGCTTCCAGCTACAATAGTCATTAACAACATTAACAATATCTACACTGTATTTTTTTTTATCAATTTGATGTTCTTTTAATGGACGAAAATGTTGCTTTTCTTTCAAAAACAAGGACATTTCTAAGTGACCCCAAACTTTTTAACGGTAGTGTACTTTGTACAACTTGTTTTCATAAGGCCATGCACTGTTGAAGTTAGTGTAGGCTAGTTACAGTATGTAGCCTAGTTACAGTGTAGGCTAGTTAGTCATAAAGTATCCAAGCCATGACAATGTATAAACGAGTACGATTAAAATCAAATGTATCCCTGTATCCACAATGGCTGAATATGAAACAGCTATGACACTTCTTGGCTCTTCCCTACAGGACAATGAGAAGCGGACCACCGTTGCATGCCGCTGCCTATCTAGGAGATACAGAAATTCTAGAGCTACTCATACTATCAGGTAAGGTTATCATTGAAGAGAAGGATTACGCTATGACTCGTGTCCATCGGATTTTGACTTCTGTTTTGATGCTTGTTGTGTTTGCATGTGACCGTTTCCCTCATACTTACCACCATTAAAGATCTTATGTGCAGTAGATGTATTTACAAAAATCAAGTCATTCTAATGAAGGCCATTGACAGCTGAAACATCCCGATTTTAACTTGATTAGTGAAGCATCAAGATTTTAATTGTGAGCGAGAGTCGCACCTGTTCCTCCTAAATGTCCTCATGATTGTGGGTTGCACCTCGTCTCACGTTGGCTGAGCTACTTCTACTCCTCTCCACTCAGTGACATGACATTTTCTTCAGTGTTGCTGTGTAATGAAAGTCCATGTCCATGTCCCAGAATAGCCCTCTACAAGAGGCTTTGAGTGCGTTCTAAATGGCACCCTATTCCCTATATAGTGCACTACTTTTGACCTGAGCCCTATGGGTAGGCCTATGGACCCTGGTCGGAAGTAGTGCACTATCAAGGTATTACGGTGTTGTTTTGGACATCCTTTCTGTGCTCCAGCTATTTAAGATGTTGCCTTATTAACCCCAGTGGCCTAACTAACCCACGTCCCCCGTCGGTCTGTCTTTCTGTCTGTGTCCCAGGAGCCAGAGTAAATGCCAAAGACAACAAGTGGCTCACTCCTCTGCACCGGGCCGTGGCTTCCTGCAGTGAGGTACGTGTACTGATACACCACACACCTGTGCATATGTGTTTTACTGTTAAGTGTGTTGTGATTTTTAAATGCACTTTAAACAAAGTTGAACATGATTTGAACTGTGCTCCTGTAGGAGGCAGTCCAGGTGCTATTGAAACACTCTGCCGATGTGAACGCCAGGGACAAGAACTGGCAGACGCCGCTCCACATTGCTGCGGCCAATAAGGCGGTCCGCTGTGCTGAGGCCCTGGTCCCTCTCCTCAGCAATGTGAACGTGTCGGACCGGGCCGGGCGCACGGCGCTGCACCATGCAGCCTTCAGCGGACACCTGGAGGTTAGCAATTAGCATGGACATGATTACACACTGTAGTCTACACTTTATACCTGTCCTATCCCCAGGTTGAGTTCATGATGCATCCCGCTTAGTTACAATGGTTGTATGTAGGGCTGTGACGGTAATTGGATAACATTGACAGTTTTGGATGAAGACCGCCATGAAAATAAAACAACAGTCAAAAACGCCACGTTTTTATCAACTTATTGACGAAGATATACTTTACCCATAGCAGCAGCGGTAACTATTTATTATTGTTCTGCTGACTTAGTCTATCTATTAAACTGTGTACATCTTCTCTCCAACTATCTTTTGATGCGCCACAATCAGCAGATCTGCTATATGTGCTGATAGGAGAGAATCTTTTGAAGGTCAATTCAGTTCATTGGTGAGGGGAAACGTGGGGACCGGGGGTAACTATAGTATCTATAGGTCTAGCACCTACAGAGTAGGGGTGGGTGGGTAGCCTCTGCCTTTCACCTCTGACCTTTCTCATTGTTACAGTAGGTCGGAGGAGTGAGGTGAAAAAGATGACTCTCATTGCAACAACAAAAAAGCATACCATCACCTATTTGGGCACATTTCAGTTTCAAACCTAATGACGATGGAGACCCAGATGACTTGGACCAGCCTGTTTGCAGAATATGCGCAAAACCTGTAGGCTAACATAGTTTGGAAAGCAATTGGCTATTGCTTCAAAGAGAAGACAATGAAAAGACTAATGTCTTTTAGTTATCAAGATTCTCAACTTAATTGAGCGAACAGTATTTTTGGCATTGGCTATATCCCCAGTGAGTGTGCATATTCACTGTCTTTATCCTTGAGTCAGTGCCACTTGAAAGTCATATTGAACAAGATTCTGCTAATCTCTATAGTCATATAAAGTGTAGTAGAATTGCATGATAAAAAATGACTTTTCCCTTGAAAAGAAACATATCTGACATAGCCTAGCCTAGGCTTACTCCACCACACGCTGCATTGAACAGACGTTATTTGCAAACAGTGATTGAGTGATATTATTAGCCTAAAAGATGACTATCCAATTTACTAATCACATTAGCAATAGTCAGCTATCTTACAAAAGTCTGTAAATGTGATGATGCACGTAATGCTTTATATATTTTTTATGGTGAAAATGAGCTTCCCCTTAACTTGAGACTCGCGCGCCTATGAGCAAGACAGTTAGGCCTAAACACTCCGTTTTCCTTTGCTAATGTTTCCCCCGTCCGTCCGTCGGCTGTCAGTTATGTCGATGACTGTGTACTTACCGCACGTCAATCACCGACACCGGAAGTCCCATGACCGTCACAGCCCTAGTTGTTTGTTCAAGAGAGGCTTTGACGCCAAATTTTAGCAGATTTTGCTTTAGTTTCTCAGCCTGTGTTTTGTTTCCCTCTCCTTTTCCTGTTAGATGGTGAGGCTGCTTCTCTCCAGAGGAGCCAACATTAATGCTTTTGACAAGAAGGACCGCCGTGCAATCCACTGGGCTGCTTACATGGGTAATGAGTTGACCACACATTTACATTCTGACTAATGTGACGGAGTCCATCCAAATCATCTTGGTTCCTGGACTCTGTCCAGGCATTTCAAGGCTGCGTTGAAACAATGATTGGTAAATGATCCAAGACCAGCTCAGTTAATCCCTACCATTGTGACAATGAGTCGTCATAATGCTGCATCAAATGTACATGATCTTAGGGGCTTTGGCAAACACAATGTAAGTAATTTAATTGATGTACCCCTAATTGCACCCGAATACATCTGTTTATCCTACAGCTATTGTATACAGTAATCATGAGCCCCTATAAACCAGAGTTACACTGTTAGCACTGAGGCGGTGTGCAATAGTAGGAAGCCCACTTTATGAAGCTCACCCTGTACTATCAGCTCCAATGTAAATAACATGAGTAAGTCTACCTCTGTTTTTAATGCTTTACTGGGAAGCTTATCAATCAAGCAAAAAAGAAAAATGCTAAAATAGCCCATATTAACATATGTAGCCTAAGAAACAAGGTCCATGAAGTCAATAACTTGCTTGTAACAGATGACATTCATGTTCTGACTATCTCTGAAACTCACTTAGATAATACCGTTGATGATACAGTGGTAGCAATACATGGTTATAACATCTACCGAAAAGACAGAAGTGCCAACAGAGGCGGTGTTGCTGTCTATATTCAGAACCACATTCCTGTAAATCTTAGAGATGATCAAATGTTAAATACTGTTGAAGTAATATGGCTACAGGTTCATCTGCCTCACCTAAATCCCATTCTGGTGGGAAGCTGTTATAGACCAAGTGCTAACAGTCAGTATCTGGATAATGTATGTGATATCAACAGAGATGTATATTTTCTGGTTGATTTAAATATTGACTGGCTATCATCAAGCTTGGGGCGGCAGGTAGCCTAGTGGTTAGAGCGTTGGACTAGTAACCGAAAGGTTACCCGAGCTGACAAGGTAAAAATCTGTTCTGCCCCTGAACAAGGCAGTTAACTCACTGTTCCTAGGCCATCATTGTAAATAAGAATTTGTTCCTAACTGACTTGCCTAGTTAAATAAAGGTAAAAAAAAAGAAAAAGCTGCCCACTCAGGAAAAAACTTCAAACTGTAATCAGTGCCTGCAACCTGGATCAGGTTGGCAGTCAACATACCAGGGTAGTTACAAACAGCACAGGAATGCAATCATCAACATGTATACATCACATTTTTACTAACGCTGCAGATATTTTCTTTAAAGCAGTATCCAAATCCACAGGATGTACTGATCACAATATAATAGCCATGTCTAGGAAAATTTAAATTCCAAAGGCTGGGCCTAATATAGTGTATAAGAGGTCATGCAAGAAGTTTTGTAGTGATTCATATGTTGATGATGTAAAGAATATTTACTGGTCTGTGGTGTGTAATGAGGAGCAACCAGATGCTGCACTTGATGCATTTATGAAACGATTTATTCCAGTTACTACTAAGCATGCACCCATTAAGAAAATGACTAAAAACTGTTAAATCCCCTTTGATTGATGAGGAATTTAAAATTGTATGGTTGAGAGGGATGAGGCTAAAGGTATGGCAGTTAAGTCTGGCAGCCCAACTGATTGGCAAACGTACTGCAAATTAAGAAATCATGTGACTAAAGAAAAATAAACTACACTATGAAACAAATAAATTATTTAAACAATGATAGTAAAAAGCTTTGGGGCACCTTAAAATTAATTTTGGTGAACAAAGCCAACTCAGCTCCATTCATTGAATGAGATGGCTCATTCATCACAAAGCCCACTGATATTGCAAACTGCTTTAATTACTTTTTCATTGGCAAGTTAAGCAAACTTAGGGATGACATGCCAGCAACAAACGCTAACACTACACATCCGAGTATATCGGACAACATTATGAAAGACAAGAATTGTACTTTTGAATTCCGTAAAGTCCGTGTGGAAGAGGTGAAAAAATGGTTGACTATCAACAATGACAAGCCACCAGGGTCTGACAATCTAGATAGAAAATTACTGAGGATAATAGCAGACGATATTGCCACATCTTCAATTTAAGCCTACTAGGGGCGTGTGCCTTCAGGCCTGGAGGGAAGCTAAAGTCATTCCGCTACCCAAGAATAGTAAAGCCCCCTTTTACTGGCTCAAATAGCCGATCAATCACCCTGTTACCAAACCTTAGTAAACTTTTGGAAAAAATTGTTTGACCAGATACAGTAAACAAATTGACAAGAGAATTTCAGCATACTTATAGGGAAGGACACTCAACAAGCACATCACTTACACAAATGACTGATGATTGGCTGAGAGAAATTTATGATAAAATGATTGTGGCGGTTGTCTTGTTAGACTTCAGTGCAGCTTTTGACATTATTGATCATAGTCTGCTGCTGGAGAAACGTATGTGTTATGGCTTTATACCCCCTGCTATAATGTGGATAAGGAGTTACTTGTATAACAGAACACAGAGGGTGTTCTTTAATGGAAGCCTATCAAATATAATCCAGTTAGAATCAGGAATTCCCCAGGGTAGCTGTTTAGGCCCCTTGCGTTTCTTTTTTTTTTTTTTTACTAATGACATGCCCCTGACTGAGTAAAGCCAGAGTTTCTATGTATGCGGATGACTCAACACTACACACGTCAGCTACTACAGCGACTGAAATGACTGAAACACTCAACAAAGAGCTGTAGTTAGTTTCAGAGTGGGTGGCAAGGAATAAGTTAGCCCTAAATATTTCTAACTAAAAGCATTGTATTTGGAACAAAAAAACTAAACTGAATCTTGTAATAAATAATGTGGAAATTGAGCAAGTTGAGATGACTAAAGTGCTTGGAGTAACACTAGATTGTAAACTGTCATGGTCAAAACATATTGACATCTGTCTATAATAAAGCGATGCTCTGCCTTAGCAACACTATCAACAAGGCAGGTCGTACAGGCCCTAGTTTTGTCGCACCTTGACTACTGTTCAGTCGTGTGGTCAGGTGCCACAAAAAAGGACTTAGGAAAATTGCAATTGGCTCAGAACAGGGCAGCACGGCTGGCCCTTGGATGTACACAGAGAGCTAATATGCATGTCAATCTCTCCTGGCTGAAAGTGGAGGAGAGATTGACTTCAACACTACTTTTATTTATGAGAGGTTGAATGCACCGAGCTGTCTGTCTAAACTACTGGCACACAGCTCGGACACCCATGCATACCCCACAAGACATGCCACAAGAGGTCTCTTCACAGCCCCCAAGTCCAGAACAGACTATGGGAGGTGTACAGTACTACATAGAGCCATGACTACATGGAACTCTATTCCACATCAAGTAACTGACACAAGCAGTAAAATTAGATTTAAAAAACAGATTAAAAAACACCTTATGGAACAGCGGGGACTGTGAAGCAACACCAACATTGGCACAGATGCATGCACACATACGATAACATACGCACTATACAGTCGTGGCCAAAAGTTTTGAGAATGACACAAATATTAATTTCCACAAAGTTTGCTGCTTCAGTGTCTTTAGATATTTTTGTCAGATGTTACTATGGAATACTGAAGTATAATTACAAGCATTTCATAAGTGTCAAAGGCTTCTATTGACAATTACATGAAGTTGATGCAAAGAGTCAATATTTGCAGTGTTGACCCTTCTTTTTCAAGACCACTGCAATCTGCGCTGGCATGCTGTCAATTAACTTCTGGGCCACATCCTGACTGATGGCAGCCCATTCTTGCATAATCAATGCTTGGAGTTCGTCAGAATTTGTGGGGTTTTGTTTGTCCACCCGCCTCTTGAGGATTGACCACAAGTTCTCAATGGGATTAAGGTCTGGGGAGTTTCCTGGCCATGGACCCAAAATATCGATGTTTTGTTCCCCGAGCCACTTAGTTATCACTTTTGCCTTATGGCAAGGTGCTCCATCATCCTGGAAAAGGCATTGTTCGTCACCAAACTATTCCTGGATGGTTGGGAGAAGTTGCTCTCGGAGGATATGTTGGTACCATTCTTTATTCATGGCTGTGTTCTTAGGCAAAATTGTGAGTGAGCCCACTCCCTTGGCTAAGAAGCAAACCCACACATGAATGGTCTCAGGATGCTTTACTGTTGGCATGACACAGGACTGATGGTAGCGCTCACCTTGTCTTCTCCGGACAAGCATTTTTCCGGATGCCCCAAACAATTGGAAAGGGGATTCATCGGAGAAAATGACTTTACCCCAGTCCTCAGCAGTCCAATCCCTGTACCTTTTGCAGAATATCAGTCTGTCCCTGATGTTTTTCCTGAAGAGAAGTGGCTTCTTTGCTGCCCTTCTTGGTACAGGCGATCCTCCAAAAGTATTTGCCTCACTGTGCATGCAGATGCACTCACACCTGCCTGCTGCCATTCCTGAGCAAGCTCTGTACCAATCCCGCAGCTGAATCAACTTTAGGAGACGGTCCTGGCACTTGCTGGACTTTCTTGGGCGCCCTGAAGCCTTTTTCACAACAATTGAACTGCTCTCCTTGAAGTTCTTGATGATCCGATAAATGGTTGATTTAGGTGCAATCTTACTGGTAGCAATATCCTTGCCTGTGAAGCCCTTTTTGTGCAAAGCAATGATGACGGCACGTGCTTCCTTGCAGGTAACCATGGTTGACAGAGGAAGAACAATGATTCCAAGCACCACCCTCCTTTTGAAGCTTCCAGTCTGTTATTCGAACTCAAACAGCATGACAGAGTAATCTCCAGCCTTGTCCTCGTCAACACTCACACCTGTGTTAACGAGAGAATCACTGACATGATGTCAGCTGGTCCTTTTGTGGCAGGGCTGAAATGCAGTGGAAATGTTTTTGGGGGATTCAGTTCATTTGCATGGCAAATCTGATCACTGATTTTCATCTGATCACTCTTCATAACATTCTAGAGTATATGCAATTTGCCATCATACAAACTGAGGCAGCAGACTTTGTGAAAATTAATATTTGTGTCATTCTCAAAACCTTTGACCACGACTGTACATACACATGGATTTAGTAGTGTAGATGTGTAGTAGTGGTGGAGTAGGGGCCTGAGGGCACACAATGTGTTGTGAAATCTGAGAATCTAATGTTTTAAAATTCTATAAACTTTGGCAGCAGCTAATGGGGATCCATAATAAATACAAATGTTATTTTTCCAGTGAGTGAATGAATGGGCTGTGTGTTAGCCTCACAGCTCAGCTGTATGGTCCACCTCTAGTGTGTTATTATGTCAGAATGATGGACTAAGTAGGTTGATAAGATGTTTTCAGTTAAACTAACATGTAGGTATTGCTTATGGTGCTGTGTACCACTGTAAACTAACCTCTGTTTCTCTGTCTATGTTTCTGTTTCTCTCTTAAACCCTTTTCTCTCTCGCTCTGTCTCGCACTCTCTCTCTTCCCCCCCCCCATAGGGCACATTGAGGTGGTGAAACTGCTGGCCTCTCATGGATCAGAGGTGTCCTGTAAAGACAAGAAGGCCTACACCCCTCTCCACTCTGCAGCCTCCAGCGGCATGATCAGCGTGGTCAAGTACCTCCTGGACCTTGGGGTGGATGTGAGTCAATGCATACATACACCTCCCCACATTCAACTGTGTAGTCACTGTTCAATTACAACTCCACGAAAAGACAGAGCTATAGTGTGTTGGAGAATGATTTCCTTCAAGTAATGAAGAGATGGAGGTTGGGACCAGTGGGTTGGGACCAGTGGGTTGGGACCAGTGGGTTGGGACCAGTGGGTTGGGACCAGTGGGTTGGGACCAGTGGGTTGGGACCAGTGGGTTGGTACCAGGGGATTGGGGCCAGGGGGTTGGGACCAGGGGGTTTTCATAACCAAGTAATGAAGAGATGGAGGTTGGGACCAGGAGGTTGGACCAGGGGGTTGGGACAAGTGTGTCGGGTCAGGGGTTTTTCCTAACCAAGTGACCTGATCAGGAATATTGTTTTGTTCTATCCCCCCCTTCTCTCTCTACCCACTCTCCTCCCTCTTCTCCCTCCAGATAAATGAGCCCAATGGGTACGGTAACACCCCCCTCCACGTGGCGTGCTACAACGGCCAGGACGTGGTGGTAAATGAGCTGATCGAGTGCGGCGCCAACGTGAACCAGGTGAACGAGAAGGGTTTCGCCCCGCTCCACTTCACGGCCGCCTCGCGCCACGGGGCGCTCTGCCTGGAGCTGCTGGTGGGCAACGGGGCCCACGTCAACATCAAGGTGAGGAGACATGATGACCAACTGTCTGTACTAAATGACACCCTGTTCCCTATGTTGTGCACTACTTTTGACCAGGGCCTACAGAGTAAGAAGCTGTGATGACAACATCTGTATCTGAAATGGCACCCTATTCCTTTTATAGTGCACTACTTTGGGTCACTGATGCAGCACACGACTTAGTAGACCTGGACCAAATACATTCAGATGCCAATGGATTAATCCTAACAATACAAACTAAATGCAGTAAAGGGCGCCTCCACCTGTGGTCAGCAGCACAGACTGCAGTGTGAACCATCTGTCTCTCTCTGCAGAGTAAAGATGGAAAGACCCCCCTCCACATGACGGCCATCCACGGACGCTTCTCCAGATCTCAAGCCATCATCCAGAATGGTGAGTCTCTGTGAATGCTCTCAACAGAATATATATGAACCAGTAGGCTCTTTAGCATTTTGTCTTCAAACCATGATACACTGGCACAGAGCAATGTTACTGCAACGTGGTTGAACATTTAGCTACATGATGCCTCTAGGGTCAAGTGGTTGATGTGTGTGTGTGTGTTAGGTGCTGAGATCGACTGTGAAGATAAGAATGGAAACACACCCCTGCACATCTCTGCTCGCTACGGCCACGAGTTACTCATCAATACACTCATCACGAACGGCGCTGACACAGCCAAGTAAGAGAACACAGTTTCCAGCAATGCTGCAACATGCATCTGCAATTCTGTCATTGACCGAATTCCCGCTTGGAGACTCTCTGCTCAACACATGAAATGGCCTCCATTGTGGTGTGTGGGTGGTTGATAGACTGGGCATTGCAGTGTGCTGTAGGGTTTAATGAGGACTGTGATGTGGTGCTGTTTCTAAACTCGGCTGAATGAACTGGAAGTCGCTCTGAATAAGAGTGTCTGCTTAAAGTATAAAATGTTGTTGCAGACGAGGTGTCCATGGGATGTTCCCCCTCCACCTGGCTGCTCTCAGTGGTTTCTCTGACTGCTGTCGAAAGCTCCTCTCATCAGGCTTTGATATAGACACCCCTGACGACTTTGGAAGGACCTGTTTACATGCTGCAGCAGCTGGAGGGTGAGTGGACTGGTCCAGGCTTTACACCAAGGAATATGTAGTTCATGACCTGGAAAACACACTTTCCTCCTGCAGTATCATTTCTGTATAATGTGGCTCCATGTTATGGTGGTATTGACTAAAATGTCTTTATATCTTCCTGAAAGAGAAGAGAAACCTGCACATTGCTCTTGCTAGTATCACTGTTTTTATTCTAGCTTTTATTAGCCTTAATAAAAACAGTGATGCTAGCAAGTACAAGTTTCTCTTTTCTTTCAGGTTCTCTCATTGTTAACATGCACCTGATAACTCAGGTGTGCGAGGGCCTTTCTAAACTTGATATCTTGTTACCAGAAACCTGGACTGTCTGAATCTGCTGCTCAACACAGGGGCAGACTTCAACAGAAAGGACAGCTTCGGAAGGTCTGTCTGTGGCATCAAATAACTTTAATATTAGATCTTTATGATAATGAGGAATATAGTATAGGGGCATATAGGAATTATTATGGGATATATTGTTTTACATCTCCAATCAGCTGTTTCTGTTGAATGTTTGTGTGTTCTTGTAGGAGTCCTCTGCATTATGCAGCAGCCAACTGTAACTACCAGTGTCTGTTTGCCTTGGTGGGGTCTGGGGCCAGTGTGAACGACCTGGACAAGAGGGGCTGCACCCCGCTCCACTACGCTGCTGCCTCCGATACAGACGGAAAGTACGTCTCACACTCCTCTCTTACTGTTGTGTGTTGTGGTGCCGGGACCTTTCACATTTCACTGTAGTCTGGAGAGTATGTTGAGTGTTTGAATGCAAGCTAGTGTTCAATCTGCAGTGTGAAAGTTTGGCCACGTCTCCTTTGGGAACGTGTCTCTGCTTGATTATCTGTCTGTCTTGATGTTGGTGTAATGATTAGTGAACTCTTGACCTCTAGGTGTCTGGAATATTTGCTGCGAAACGATGCTAACCCAGGGATCAGGGACAATCAGGGCTACAACGCAGTGCATTACGCGTCTGCATACGGACACCGCCTCTGTCTGGAGCTGGTGAGTCAGAACCACAGGATACTAGATGCCCTGCATCCACAGACCATTTCCCTGCGTCCCAAATGGCTGTGGGGCCCATAGGGCTCTGGTCAAAAGTAATGCACTATATAGGGAATAGGCTGCCATTTGGGACATAGTCATTGATATTCAGTAGGTTTTAAGGTGTTGCATGTTTGTCGTGGACACATCGTCACTCTTGATGTTCTTTTTCCAGATTGCAGGTGAAACACCTTTAGATGTGGTAAGTGCCAGTTGGTAACTTTTCCTCACACTTGCTTGTTTAAGGTATGGAATAGAGGTCGACCGATTTATGATTTTTCAACGCCGATACCAATTATTGGACAAAAAAGCCGATACCGATTAATCGGTCGATTTAAAATTAATTTTATAATGAACATTCTTTTCATGTATTTATATATATCATACACACACACACATTTTTGTAATAATGACAATTGCAACAATACTGAATGAACAATGAACACTTTTATTTTAACTTAATATAATACATAAATAAAATCATTTAGTCTCAAATAACATGAGAACATATGTTAAAACGAACCACCAGCTTTCATGGGTCTTCAATATTCCCAGTTAAGTTTTAGGTTGTAGTGCAGAAAGCAGAGCTTTTCTGCATGGTCCCCTGTCAGTCTGCTCCTCCACGAAACACAGACCTTATTTGAAGTAGATCAAGACATTCTCTATGGAAGACATGAACGGTAAAATAACGAAGTAACCCCTTTCAAGTTCAGCCGCAAGTTATTACAGGAATTATAACGCGTTGACTATTTCTCTCTAAACCATATACCTTTGACTAATCCGGAAACTATCACCTCGAAAACAAAACGTTTATTCCGTTCCGTATTTTATCTAACGGGTGGCATCCATGAGTCTAAATATTCCTGTTACATTGCACAACCTTCAATGTTATGTCATAATTACATAAAATTCTGGCAAATTAGTTCGCAAAGAGCCAGGCGGCCCAAACTGTTGCATATACCCTGACTCTGCGTGCAATGACCGCAAGAGAAATGACACAATTTCACCTGGTTAATATTGCCTGCTAACCTGGATTTCTTTTAGCTAAATATGCAGGTTTAAAAATATATACTTGTGTATTGATTTTAAGAAAGGCATTCATGTTTATGGTTAAGTACACATTGGAGCAATGACAGTCATTGATTGATTGTTTTTTATAAGATAAGTTTAATGCTAGCTAGCAATTTACCTTAGCTTATTGCATTCGCGTAACAGGCAGGCTCCTCGTGGAGTGCAATGTAATCAGGTGTTAGAGCATTGGACTAGTTAACTGTAAGGTTGCAAGATTGGATCCCCCGAGCTGACAAGGTTAAAAATCTGTCGTTCTAGGCCGTCATTGAAAATAAGAATGTGTTCTTAACTGACTTGCCTAGTTAAATTAAAGGTGTAAAAAAATATTTGTTATGAAAACTTGAAATCGGCCCTAATTAATCGGTCATTCCGATTTAATCGGTCGACCTCTAGTATGGATGCAACACACCAGTATGTCTGCAGGGGCTGGTCACTGAGATTTACCATGTTACACATGCTACTAGACTAACCTTCCAAGTAAATATGTTACAAGTCTGAACTGGCCGTCCTTGTCTTTCCTCAGCTAATGGAAACCTCAGGGACAGACATCCTGAACGACTCTGATGTCAGAGCTCCCATCAGCCCTCTACACCTCGCTGTGAGTAAAGCCTACCTGCTCCTGTAGTGGTCTCCATATGACAAATGGTACCCTATTCCCTATGTAGTTATCTGGGATGCAGGCATGGTGTTGATTTTCCACAGGAAGTTGACTGTCCAGACAGACTCACACACCAAATTCCTATCTATTCCTGATTAGTGTAAAATACATGCATATTCTACACAGTGATGATGAGGATGATTTCCTTATTTTGCCATTTGAGTTAATCAACCTCAGAGGAGAAGTAGAGTGTTTGTTTCTCAATCCCAAGCTTGGCAGAGACCTCCGATGTTGATGCAGGGCGGAAGCAAAAATGGGCTCCCGATTGAAAGACACTGGTCTACTTTAGGTCTAGCACTGTATTTCTGTTCAGGCGTACCACTGGTCTACTATAGAACATTGATTATATTAAGAGTGTATATCTATTCAGGCGTACCACTGGACTTTGCTTGAGACTGTGTTTGTGTTTCTATTCAGGCGTACCACGGCCACCACCATGCTATGGAGGTCCTGGTTCAGTCTCTGCTGGATCTAGACGTGAGGAACAGCCAGGGGCGCACCCCTCTGGACCTGGCTGCCTTTAAAGGCCATGTGGAGTGTGTTGACGTCCTCATCAACCAGGGAGCCTCCATCCTGGTTAAAGACTTCACCCTGAAGAGGACCCCCATCCACGCTGCAGGTACACATAGGATATCACACAGAGCTTCTGTAATTAAAAAGTTTTCCTGAGCAAGATGGCCATTTGTTTGGTAATGTTGCTAGGATGTCCACAATGTCCACTATGGATTTTATATAGAATAGTGTGAAAATGCCCACGAGACACTGATCTAAGGTCATTTTTTGTCATGTTCTCCACTAATGATTGATGATCTAGGGAGGGTAAGCTGATCCTAGATCAATGCACAGGGAAGACTTCTATCCAGAGCCAGGTACACAGCTAGCAGGTGACAGGCTTCGATGGCCTCAGCCCCAAAATTATTTATTATCTGCTGTGTTAACATCTTGAGGATGTCATCTACCAACACCATTGTTCTACAAATCTGTCTGTTCATGTGAAGGTTATAGTCATCCAGCAATCTGCTCATATCCTCTCTGTTTATCCTCCTCTAGCTACCAACGGTCAATCATCTCACATTCTTATATCCTCTCTGTTTATGCTCCTTTAGCTACCAACGGTCAATCATCTGACATTCTTATATCCTCTCTGTTTATCCTCCTCTAGCTACCAACGGTCAATCATCTGACATTCTTATATCCTCTCTGTTTATCTTCCTCCAGCTACCAACGGTCAATCATCTGACATTCTTATATCCTCTCTGTTTTTCCACCTCTAGCTACTGAAGGTCAATCATCTGACATTCTTATATCCTCTCTGTTTATCTTCCTCTAGCAACCAACGGTCAATCATCTGACATTCTTATATCCTCTCTGTTTATCTTCCTCTAGCAACCAACGGTCAATCATCTGACATTCTTATATCCTCTCTGTTTATCTTCCTCTAGCAACCAACGGTCATTCGGAGTGTTTGCGTTTGCTGATTGGAAATGCTGACCTCCAGAGTGCAGTGGACGTTCAAGATGGGAATGGACAGTAAGTCAATTGGATTTTGGATACAATTCCTGAAATAAAGAGATTTTGACACTAGGGATTCATCCCAAATGGCAACCTATACCCTACTTGGTGCGCTACTTTAAACCAAAGCCCTATGGGCTCAGGTCAAAACTAGTGTACGATATAGGGAATAGGTTCCCATTTAGGACTCAGCCTGGTTATTACCATTTTGTAATATGACCTGTTGTCTTGTTTATCAGAACCCCTCTGATGCTGTCGGTGCTGAGCGGACACACAGACTGTGTGTACTCACTGCTCAACAAGGGAGCCAGCGTAGAAGCCAAAGACAAGTGGGGCAGAACAGCTCTACACAGAGGGGTGAGGAGGAGAGCTGACTGTACGCGCTCACACACAGAAAGAGAGGGGGAGGCTTGTTCTGATCTAGGGATGGGGCCATTGAACTACTAGGGATGGCTTTGGTGTGGGATCTAGCATGGAATATAAATTATGCCCAAATATACCTATTATGATTCCTTATTATATAATTGATTATGACTTAATCAATTCCATTCTTGTCTCGCCTCCCTCCTAGGCAGTGACGGGTCATGAGGAGTGTGTGGAGGCCCTGCTGCAGCACAGCGCCAGCTTCCTGGTTCGGGACTGTAAGGGGCGGACCCCTGTTCACCTGGCGGCAGCGTCTGGACACATCGGGGTGCTGGGGGGGCTCCTACATGCCGCCCAGTCAGTGGAGACCCTCCCTGTCATCACAGACAACCAGGGCTACACACCATTACACTGGGCCTGCTACAACGGTACGTACTGGACTGACTGGACTGAAGCTCTTTTCTGATTCACTCTCCAACACTGTAAACATGTCCCTGAATTAGGCAGGCCTTACAACGGTACGTACTGGACTGACTGGACTGGAGCTCTATTCTCTCCTCCATGACGTGTGCACTCATTCACTCCTTCTTGTGGATTGAAAAGCATTAGATTGGTCTGGATGGAGCAATGTGGGGGAATGAACAATACTACAACACTGTGGGAGAAGTAGGGTTATGACTCTCAGTGGAGGAGCTTACACTGAAACAGGACTTTGTCAGGGATTGACATAGTATATGTTGTAGCTAAAATGTTTTTTGTGACTTCACCATTGTCAGATCCTTGGCTTTCTCTGAGGGTATTGTTGTGGTCTGCAGTGACGTTATCTTTTTCCTGTTTGTAATGTTTCCCGCTAGAGCAAAGTATTACTTTTAATTCTAAATTAAATGAATCAATCTTCCACTAGGCCATGACACGTGTGTAGAGGTGCTGCTGGAACAGGAGGTTTTCCACAAGACCGAGGGCAACTCCTTCAGCCCCCTCCACTGTGCTGTGATCAATGACAACGAGGGGGCTGCAGAGATGTTGATTGACACTCTGGGGCCGAGCATTGTCAACGCCACTGACACCAAGAACCGGTAACTACGGCACACGACAAAGTCCTTTTCTTCTGGAGAATAATGTTGTGAAAACGACCTCTGGGGTTGGATGAGGGATTGTAGAAACTATACTTGATAATAACACTCCTACTCAATATCAATGAAAACAGTTTCCTCTCTCCAGGACCCCCCTGCATGCGGCGGCCTTCACGGACCACGTGGAGTGTCTTCAGCTGCTGCTAGGTCACAACGCCCAGGTCAACTCCCCCGACACCTCCGGGAAGACCTCCCTCATGATGGCTGCTGAGAACGGACAAACCAACGCTGTCGGTATGCAGTTCCCTCTCCTCCGCTTTGCCTCGCCAGCCGGCTTAAGTTCAACAATTTGAATAAGTAACTTAATTTCCTAATGTAGTTCCTTTTCTGTTTCTCTGTCTCAGAGCTGTTGGTGAGCAGTGCCAAAGCAGAGCTCACTCTGCAGGATGCAGTCAAGAACACTGCTCTTCATCTGGCCTGCAGTAAGGTGAGCAACCCCACATGAAGATGATGTTCCTTCTGGTTTGAATTTTGTCTGACATGTTTGACTCTGTTTTTAAAGGGGCATGAAACCAGTGCCTTGTTGATATTGGAGAAGATTACAGACAGGAACCTCATCAACTCGACTAACGCAGCCTTACAGACGTACGTATGATTCAGCTGCATTAATTGGGTCATAAGGCCCTGGTCAGAAGAAGTGCACTATATAGGGAAATAGTCTGGCATTTGGGAGGTATCCTCATTTGCTGCTGGCTAATCTGACGGTACTTTCCCCTCAGGCCGTTACACGTTGCAGCCAGAAATGGTCTGACCGTGGTGGTGCAAGAGCTGTTAGCGAAGGGTGCTAGCGTGCTCGCAGTCGATGAGAATGGTAAGATCCGTAAGGCTAACACCATTTTCTTTGGTACTTTTCTTCTCATAGTGTCCACAAATGTTTCTCTCTAATCCACTGCTTGGAAAGTTCTGGGACACTAAAGTCCATGGAGAATAAGAGCACCTCCTCACAGCTGCCCACTGCACTGAGGATAGGAAACACTGTCACCACTGATAAATCCACGATAATAGAGAATTTCAATAAGCATTTCTCTACGGCTGGCCATGCTTTTCTCCTGACTACCCCGGCCAACAGCTCCACACCCCCCGCAGCTACATGCCCAAGCCACCCAGCTTCTCCTTCACCCAAATCCAGATAGCTGATGTTCTGAAAGAGCTGCAAAAACTGGACACATACAAATCAGCTGGGCTAGACAATCTGGACCATCTCTTCCTAAAATTATCCACTGCCATTGTTCACAACACCAGCAGCATACCACCCTGCATACCACTGCTGGCTTGCTTCTGAAGCTAAGCAGGGTTGGTCCTGGTCAGTTCCTGGATGGGAGACCAGGTGCTGCTGGAAGTGGTGTTGGAGGGCCAGTAGGAGGCACTCTTTCCTCTGGTCTGAAAAAATATCCCAATGCCCCAGGGCAGTGATTGGGGACACTGCCCTGTGTAGGGTGCTGTCTTTCTGATGGGACGTTAAACGGGTTTCCTGACCCCGAGGTCATTAAAGAGCCCATGGCACTTATCGTAAGAGTAGGGGTGTTAACCCCGGTGTCCTGGCTAAATTCCCAATCTGGCCCTCAAACCATCATGGTCACCTAATAATCCCCAGTTTACAATTGGCTCATTCATCCCCCTCCTCTCCCCTGTAACTATTCCCCAGGTCGTTGCTGTAAATGAGAATGTGTTCTCAGTCAACTTACCTGGTAAAATAAAGAGAGAAAAAACCCTGTTCAACCTGTCGTATCGTCCGAGATTCCTAAAGATTGGAAAGCTTCAACGGTCATCCCCCTCTTTAAAAGGGGGTGACACTCTAGACCAAAACTGTTACAGACCTATATCCATCCTGCCCTGCCTTTCCGAAAGCAAAGTTAAACAGATCACTGACCATTTCAAATCCCACCGTACCTTCTCCGCTGTGCAATCCAGTTTACGAGCTGACCACGGGTGCACCTAAGCCACACTCAAGGTACTAAACGATATCATAACCGCCATTGATAAAAGACAGTGCTGTGCAGCGGTCTTCATCAACCTGGCCAAGGCTTTCGACTCTGTCAATCACCGTATTCTTATCGGCAGACTCAACAGCCTTGGTTTCTCAAATGACTGCCTCGCCTGGTTCACCAACTACTTCTCAGATAGAGTTCAGTGTGTCAAATCGGAGGGCCTGTTGTCTGAACCTCTGGCAGTCTCTGGGGCTACCACAGGGTTCAATTCTCGGGCCGACTCTTTTCTCTGTATGCATCAATGATGTCGCTCTTGCTGCGGGTGATTCCCTGATCCACCTCTACGCAGACGACACCATTCTGTATACATCTGGCCCTTCTTTGAACACTGTGTTAGCAAACCTCCAAATGAGCTTCAATGCCATACAATACTCCTTCCGTGGCCTCCAACTGCTCTTACACGCTAGTAAAACTAAATGCATGCTCTTCAACCGATCGCTGCCCGCACCCACCCGCCCATCACTACTCTGGACGGTTCTGACTTAGAATATGTGAACAACTACAAATACCTAGGTGTCTGGCTAGACTGTAAACTCTCCTTCCAGACTTATATTAAGCATCTCCAATCCAAAATTAAATTTAGAATCGGCTCCTTCACTCACGCTGCCAAACATACCCTCGTAAAACTGACTATCCTACCGATGCTCGACTTCGGCGATGTCATTTACAAAATACACTCTACTCAGACTGCATCCAATTTGCTATCACAGTGCCATCCGTTTTGCCACCAAAGCCCCATATACCACCCACCACTGTGGCCTGTATGCTCTCGTCGGCTGGCCCTCGCTACATATTCGTCGCCAGACCCACTGGCTCCAGGTCATCTATAAGTTTATGCTAGGTAAAGCTCCGCCTTATCTCAGCTCACTGGTCACAATAACAACACCCACCCGTAGCACACGCTCCAGCAGGTATATCTCACTGGTCATCCCCAAAGCCAACACCTCTTTTGGCCGCCTTTCCTTCCAGTGCTCTGCTGCCAATGACTGGAACGAATTGCAAAAATCGCTGAAGTTGGAGACTTATATTTCCCTCACTAACTTTAAACATCAGCTATCTGAGCAGCTCACCAATCACTGCAGCTGTACACAGCCCATCTGTAAATAGCCCATCCAACTACCTACCTCATCCCCATATTGTTTTTATTTACTTTTCTGCTCTTTTGCACACCATCATCTGCACATCTATTACTCCAGTGTTAATTTTCTGAATTGTAATTACTTTGCTACTATGACCTATTTATTGCCTTACCTTCTTACTCCATTTGCACACACTGTATATAGATGTTTCTATTGTTATTGACTGTACTTTTGTTTATTCCATGTGTAACTCTGTTTTTTGTCACACTGCTTTGCTTTATCTTGGCCAGGTCGCAGTTGGAAATGAGAACTTGTTCTCAACTGGCCTACCCGGTTAAATAAAATGGTCTTAACACCAGGCTAGGAGATACCAAGTTATTTCATGTTAGTAAATGGTGATGCTCCTGAAGTTATCCTCTGCTGTTCTGTTTGTGCCCCTCAGGTTACACGCCTGCCTTGGCCTGCGCCCCCAACAAAGACGTGGCGGACTGCCTGGCGCTGATCCTGGCCACCATGATGCCCGTGTCCCCCTGCACCCCGGCACCCAGCCTGTCCTTCAGTGCCATTAACCACTACACCACCAGCCCCTCCAAGAGTGTTACCTTCGACAGCCTGCCCGTGCTGCGCAGCGAGCACAGCTCCTACTGCAGCTTCAACAACATCGGCCACCGCGGCCACGACGAAGGCTTCTACAAGGATGAGGAACTCAACGACTCAGACTCAGAGACGTACTGAGAGTGGTGGTGGTCGCTGCCCAGGAGGGGAGCCAGGGAGAAGGGAGGCAAGTGCAGGCGGATGGACAGCGAAGTGGGGCAGAGGCCACAAACAAATACACACCGTGTCTTAAATCACCATAGCCAGCTTTGGGAGGGCACGAGCCAAGACAGTCCGCACAGGAGCCTTAAGAGTCCCGCAAATAGAGAGAAAAGGAGGGAGAGGGGGAGGCACAACAGGCTGGCTGGCCCACAGTCATCCTCTCGTACCACCAGGTGTCCTTCCAGCAGATACTGGACTTCAGAGGAACTGCTGCTGCTTTACCCCATCTTTACCTTTACCCACAAAGGTCCTAAACTGTCTGTCCGACAGACGGACAACCTTATGACGGCAATAACCTGTAGTCCAAGGGGATAGTAGCACTTCACTGAGAGCAAAACAGACAGGGACCAAAAGATGTGGAGGAAGCCTTTTTTAAACCTGTTTTGACTAGAAATTGTTTGGGCTGAGAAAAGACATAAGGAGTGATGTTTCATTTTAAGTTTCATGAGAGTGATTGTCTTGTTTATCCGCACACTAAGACAGTCAGAACGCACCTAGCCTCTTGTCTGTAATCCATGTGGGAGGAGGGGAAATCATACATTTTTTATGAACAAACATTTTAATAAAATCATTCATGTCTTAAGCTCTGTGGGAATCAAAAAATCGTAGTATTTGCTCTGAGTAATTGTAATGGAACCCTATTCCCTATACTGAATAGTACACTACTGTTGAACAGGGCCCATAGTTGTCTGGTCAAAAGCAGTGCACTCTAAAGGAAATAGGGTGCCATTTGGGATGCTGGTTTTGCATACCGGTATGTGAGCAACAGGACTTTTTGATGGGACATATTACATTTGTGTTATTAAACCTACCTGTCCTTTGGCCTCTAGAAAGTATTTTAGAAAGTAAATTATTCATTCATGTATTCTTTCTTGTGATATTTGTCATTTTGTGCCTTCGTTAGTTACTGAGGGGTGGTTAGGAGAGTAGGGGCAGCTGTATGGGCGAAAACAATGATGCACACTAAGTACTACAACGTTTGTGAAAAGCACTGATACTATCCCGAGGCATGTGAGGTGGAAAACATGTCTCCCTTGGAGAGGAGAAACACTGTAAACCAATGGTAGGACAGCAGCAATTAGATTTTCTTCTGTTGGAAAATAAATATCTATATTATTTGTCTTTGGGCTTATCAATGTTTTTTGACAGGTTTTGCTTGCTTTAACTTCAAAAAATGAAACCACTCAATCCTTTTATGTGATTGCTTGTTCAAATCCCCATTTGTGTCTCTTTTTGAAGATCATTTTAACTGGAAATATGTACAATACATTTGCTATGTTCATCAAATCAGGAACAGGAGGTTCACAGGATTTTTTCATGTCCTTATCTTTCTTTTAAACGGATGAAACTAGCATGTACATATGAAATAGTGACTGAATTCGAAACTTCCATGAATTATTTCACTATCTGAAGATTGCTGTATATTTTATGAGTAATAAAATAAAGAAATGAGTTATTTAATAATGAACTATGGGTTCTGTTTTATGTGACAACCGCAGCATAAGTCCATTTCTAGGTGTCAGGCAATGACAGTGGTGCCAATAACCCAAAAGAAAGGCTACAAGGAACAAGAATAGTCTCTTATTGGCAAAGTGATAAATTGCATGTACCTTGTACCATGTACCTAACGGTGTGGGTTATGTATTTTATTTTGCATTGCGTCCACATTACATTTTTAAGGACAATAGTAGCCTACATTTGTTTACAACTCGCAGGATTTCCATGCGTGAATTTACAACCGCACAGAGCGTTGCATCAGCACGAGATTGGAAGTGCGTCAAATCTGTACAGCATTGTTACGTCATCACTGATAAACGTTGAAACTGATGAGAAACCGCGGGAGCAGTTCAGTGATTCTCGCTAGTGCTGGAGGAGCGTTCATTTTGGCAAGGAAATGTACTGATTTTGCAAGGACATGGAGAATAAAGAGTTCAAGGTAGGCATGTTATTTATTTTTTAATTCTCAATTATATTACTGTGGATTAAATATTGTTTAACAAATGAAATAATGTCCTATCATTGCTGTAATATCAAACTACAAAGTCTATGGCCGGGGAGTCATGACAGTTGGCTAAAGGTACGTTAGAATCTGCTGTGGGTCAAGGGTTATAACACCACCCTCATATTTACGTCGTAAATTGCACGCTATTGCCTATGTAGGCTAGTGCATTACTTATGACCAAGAGCCATACACAGGTTGGCTGACGTCACGAAAAACAATGGCCGGAATGGGTGTATCTTGTTATATCTTTACAGTAAAATAAGCAAGGAGATAGACCAGATGCTTTTCAACTTTCTTTGGAGAAACCGTACCCATTACATAAGGAGAACTGTTGTAATGAACACTTATGAGAATGGTGGACTGAATTTTCTGGACTTTACTACTTTAAATAATACTTTTAAGATCAATTGGATAGGAATTGATCTTAAAAGACTAAGAAGACCCACTTCTATCTGGAATTTTATTCCTCGTCATGTCTTCTCTACTTTTGGTGGCCTTAACTTCATGTTGTTGTGCAATTATAATATTGACAAAATTCCAGTGAAACTTTCTGCTTTTCATCGGCAGGTATATTGGTTCCGAAATAATATCCTATTGGTGAGCCAACTGGTAAATGCAGAGGGTCTTTTACTCAGTTATAAGGAATTCTTATCACTTTACAAGGTCCCTGTAACACCTAAAGATTTTGCAATTGTTTTAGACGCCATTCCCTCAGGTGTTGCTCTGTTATTCAGGAATGTGTCAAGACCCTCAGAGCCTACCTTCTATTGACCCTGTTGACTCATCAGTAGGAAAGATTTGTTTCTCTTTTGGCCCATTCAACAACAGAGCGATACAAACCTTGTTTCAGCAGGATGTTGTATCTATACCTTATGTCATGCCTTATTGGAATCGATTTATTGATAATATCTGTTGGAAAAAAGTTTGGATGTTGCCACACACATACCTACTTGTTAACAAAATTAAGGAAGTTTCCTTTAAAATTATTCATAAATATTATCCTGCCAACCACTATATGAAGAAGTTTAAGGAAAACATAAACTCAAATTGCTCCTTTTGTAATGACCACCCAGAAACAGTGTTGCATCTTTTTTGGCATTGTATACATGTAAGAAAACTGTGGCCTGACATCAGTAGATTTATAATTGAACACATTTATGAAGATTTTACACTATTGTGGAGAGATGTACTGCTTGGATTCTTTACATACGATAAAAATAAGCTGAAACATTTTTATGTAATTAATTTCATTATTCTTTTGGCCAAATTTCATATACACAAATGTAAATTTACTAACAAAAAAACACCTTTTCTTATCCTACAAAAAGAAATTTAACCGTATTTTAAGACTTAAATACTCTACTAACAAAAAAGCTGTTAGAATTGTAAGTGTATGTCCCTTAAGGTCCTTGTGTAATTGTAATGTGATATTGTACCCCTTAGCTCGACTGTCCATTATATATAATCTATATATACTTGTGTTCCCTTATGTACTTTCTGTATTGATTTGTTGTTAATAAAAATAAAATATATATATATTTTTTTTTAAGTGTATCTTGTTATGACTAAACCTCAGCTAGCAACAATAAGCTGCGTATGGGGAATCCTAGATCTTCGGCATGTTTCAGCTCGTTGTATCTTGTTATTGATACCATGTCTTGTTTTGAGTTATTTTGACTGGTATGTCTATGCAATGGTTAAAATTCACTACCTAGCTAACCAACAACATCTGTAACAATGTATTTCAGACAAGGGCTCATTGTGCAAAT
Organism: Salvelinus namaycush; assembly: GCF_016432855.1. Classification (NCBI taxonomy): domain Eukaryota; kingdom Metazoa; phylum Chordata; class Actinopteri; order Salmoniformes; family Salmonidae; genus Salvelinus; species Salvelinus namaycush. Next base: position 28,224 of record NW_024061287.1, read on the forward strand.
GTATTTACGTTTGCAATAAACATTGAGACTAAATATAGTTTAAGCCAGCACTGTCTTATTTTGCCACATAGTTGCATTCTAGTTTCGTTACTAAACAACCAACCAGTGAAAAGAGCCCCACAGTAGAGTTGTCATAATACCCATAAAACCTAGCAGTCAAACAGGGAAATGGTTCCAATCGTTTCCCCCCCCCATTTCTCGTATAGGCGATTTTAGAAACACATCAAATTAGGGCTGTGTTTCATGTAAACTTACCCTGGTGTGACGTTTTTATAACCATGTAAATCTCTCACGACAAGGTGACTTTTATCAATATATTCGGCTCTATTTACTCTCAGATTCGAAATGTCTAATTAGCATCAAAGTAGACATGCAAAACTACAAATCCCTGCAAGCTCCTACACGTCATCTCTAGCTGACAACTTTGCTAACACGTTTTGTATCTATTTGAAACTTGCACTTAACAGTCCACAGAATTGTCCATTTAAAGAAATGCAGCCAATTTATTCATTACATTTAGCTAACATTAGATAGTTAATGAAGAGATTCTTACTTTTGCCTCCATCAGCATCATTGTCATGACATTTGTAGTTCTTTATGATAGCCACATTAGCAGCTAATTAGCATTTCATTTTTGGGAGGTAAATACAGGTGAATATATTGATAAAAGTCACCTTGACCTAGAGATTTACACAGTTATCAAAATGTCACACCAGGGTAAGCCTACCTGAAACACAGCCCTTATTTGAAGTGTTTCTAAAATCCCCTATGTGAAAATGGAAATGTGGAAAAACAATTGGAACCATTTCCCTGTTTGACCGCTAGGTTTTATGGGTATTATGACTCATACTGTGGTACTCTATAGGGCTCCGCCAAAATAAGTGCTGTCTTTCAGAAGTCAGTGGGAATGACCTCACCCTCAGACCTGGATGACCCCATCAATGATGCTGATGTTATGAAGGAAGTCAGGTAAGTGATGTACATTAATGACATTTGTGACTGGTTACAGGATCACATAGTCCTACAAATACAGATTCTGTAGTAGGTCACTGCCTATGGAGAGATAGGCCCAGAGCCATGTATTTGGAAAGTTGGGACATTCAAATATCTGCATTATGTTGCATTTACATCAATATGTATACATTACATGACACAGTATAATCAAAGATATCCATATGAGAGCTGGCTCCCCATGTGCAATATTGACATAAACAATATGTAACTGAACATCTATTTTATAATTGACTTTTAATGAAAGGCTAAAAGGCGCTAACATGGAGTCCTTTCTAAAAGTTTGCCAAATTCTCTCAATATATAACTCTGGATAGTCCGAGTCATCTCAGAGTATTGGAATCATAGAATTAGTGATTCTATTCAAATTCTAGAATGATTCATTCTACTTCTATGATTCTAATTCTATAATTGGAACACATCCTCACACTCACATTATAGCACATTATAGTGACCTTAGAGAGATTCCTTTTTCTGTATCTAGATCTGATAAAGATCACAGAGAGGTTGAGAGACAGACCACGTTGGAAGAGGCTGTTCTAGAGACAGATATCCAAACTCTGTCACTAGAGGCTGAAGGAGAGATTGAGATGCAGGAGGCTGATCTGAAGACAGATGGCATGTCTCAGTCACAGAAGGTTGAAGGAGAGATTGAGTTGGACGATGCTGTTGCCATCCCACCTCATCAGTCACAGGAGGTTGAAGGAGAGAGTGAGTTGGACGATGCTGTTGTCATCCCATCTCAGTCACAGGAGGTTGAAGGAGAGATTGAGTTGGACGAGGCCGTTGTCATCCCATCTCAGTCACAGGAGGTTGAAGGAGAGATTGAGTTGGACGATGCTGTTGCCATCCCACCTCAGTCACAGGAGGTTGAAGGAGAGATTGAGTTGGACGAGGCCGTTGTCATCCCACCTCAGTCACAGGAGGTTGAAGGAGAGAGTGAGTTGGACGATGCCGTTGTCATCCCATCTCAGTCACAGGAGGTTGAAGGAGAGAGTGAGTTGGACGATGCTGTTGCCATCCCATCTCAGTCACAGGAGGTTGAAGGAGAGAGTGAGTTGGACGATGCCGTTGTCATCCCATCTCAGTCACAGGAGGTTGAAGGAGAGATTGAGTTGGATGATGCCGTTGTCATCCCACCTCAGTCACAGGAGGTTGAAGGAGAGTGTGAGTTGGACGATGCTGTTGCCATCCCACCTCAGTCACAGGAGGTTGAAGGAGAGTGTGAGTTGGACGATGCTGTTGTCATCCCACCTCAGTCACAGAAGGTTGAAGGAGAGATTGAGTTGGACGAGGCCGTTGTCATCCCATCTCAGTCACAGGAGGTATGATGTATTGTGTTTTGTGTTTTAATGACGCATTGAAGATTAAAATGACAAATGAATTTTCAAAGCTTGAGCTAGTAAAGGTCTTCTAATCTAGGAGGCCAAAGGTGAGAGTGAGTTGAAGCAGGTTGATCTGAAGACAGCCACATCAACTCTGACACTGGAGGTCGAAGGAGAGAGTGTGATGCAGGAGAGTGATGATCTACAAACAGCCGGGACATCTCAATCCCAGGAGACTGAACGAGTGGCAAAGGTAAATGCTTCCAGATAACAGTGTGTGTGTACATTTCTGTTTGTGCATGCAGACAGTAGTTCGTAAACAGACATTGCATTAACAGTGCTATGGCGAATTTGATTGAATTCCAGCCTAAGTCTGCTTTCTGTCGTCCCCATCAGGCTGCAGTGGTGACCTTCACTAGCGTGACCCGCAAGGCTGCAGCCTCCCAGACCAGCCTCACCCTCAGCAGGGGAAAGAGAAGCTACCCAGACCTACACACCTTTGTGCAGGACATGAAGGATGGGTAAGTTGCTCTTTGGCTTCCCCATGCATCCCCTAGATATGTTCCCTATTAGAGCCTTGGTCAACAATAGTTCAGTATTTAAGGAATAGGGGCCATTTGGGACGCACCCATAGGGACAATTTCAATTGCACACTCCTCACGTCCTCTCTTCTCGCCTCCTTCTCAAAACCCATTGGATGAGAAAGCCCTCCCTTTTGACCTACTCGTCCAATGGGTTTTGAGAAGGAGGTGAGGAGATTGAAATTCTCCCATAGTCTCAGGTAAATACAAGGGACTCAACTGACCAATCAGGGATGTTTGGATGTGGCCTAGTTCCGTAGAGGTCCATCCATAACGTAATCTAAGAGAATAGAGGTAATGTCATGTAGTTTAATTGCGTACCTTTATTTATTTACTTTTCAGCCATTGGAATCTGCTGAGTGAGAATATGCGTGCCGGGGTGAGTTATAGTCACTTCTAAAGTAGTTCATGTTGGTAAGATGGACCAAACATTCCAAACTCTTATTGGTGGAAATCGTGCAGGACCTTTAATTCAGAGGTTCCCAAACTTTTTCCCTCAGGCCCCCCTTTCCAGCATTGTGGAACATCCTGAACCACTGCTTTAATTGACTAGCTTGAGTAAACACATGGTGCAGCAGTGCAGCTCCGTTAACAAACTAACTCTGTATGGTCTTTCAACATTTCAGATGAGCAGACATGAGTTTAGTGCCAGGTGCATGGATATTACAAATTGGGTGATGGAGTCTACATCCACTGTGGTCATTCCCGCCCTTGACCTCACCATGCAGATAGAGCTCTCTGATTCGTCAAGCTCTTCTGGATCAGGAAGTAATGAGGCAAGAGAAGTGACTTCTCTTGGCCGCAGCGTCAGATTCAGCTTTAGTGGAGGACCCAGTAGGCGCACCAGTTCTAGAACCGCTTGCAGCACACGAACTCCCACCCCTTTCCCCTCCTCTCACAGGTACCTACCCCTATCCCCTCCTCTCACAGGTACCTACCCCTATCCCCTCCTCTCACAGGTACTTACCCCTATCCTCTCCTCTTCTTGTAGGTCTTTCCAAAAACATTATTCCCATGTCCCTTGTCATAAGTACAAATATTCATTCCAGATCCACTTAGTGAGAAATACTACTTAGATACTACACAAGCACTCGAAAAGGTTTACTCTAAATGTTAGTATTTGGTCGTGAGTGTCGTTTGATATGGTTCACAATGCTTTCTTTGAATAACAATAACAAGGTTGAGTTTGTGTTCCAAATTCTTGGATCATATTTTGTTACAATGTACTATTCATTTCTGTTGTGCATTCTGCAGGTCCATGATTTCCTTGCTGAGTGAGGACGAAGAGCGATATATCTCCTCACCTGAGGGTGGTGATAGAGAGATGAGACACACACCCCACTCAGTTCTGTGTTTGGAATCTCAGGATTCTGTCTTCAACATGGTCCAGAGCGGCCAGTCGCAGAGTGACATTTTACTGTCGTCCAGTTGGAGTAGACGGGAGAAATACAGACCTGTCAAAATACCAACGGACACCAGGTTTATGATGGGTATTGTAGAGTTGGTTATGAACCTTCTCAATTCCAGATTGGCTGAGCTAATGCGAAGTCTCAGTCAGGGAACTCTAGGTCCGCTGTCTGGTAGTATCTCAGCAAGTCAGCAGTTTGCCCAAGAGATGCTAAGCATGGTGTCTGCTAAGATGTATTCCCATGCCATAGAGCATATTGCGCATGGCCACAAGTCTCCCCTTGAGTTAGAGAGGGACCTTGAGGCCATATTGGGTCCTCTGGCTGGACAGGTTATAGTCATCATCATAGATAGCATCTTCAAGGCTAAAGCCAACGGAGGAAACAAGGGGCGAGCGACCAGCCCCTTGACCTATTTTCTCACTGCCATTTCGGCAGAAGTACAAAGCCTAGTTGTTCAGAGATCGGCTAGCAGACCGTCCACCAGACTGTCCAACAACGACCCACTGCTGAACATTTCCAAGTCAAAGGTCTTAAGATCAGTTCTGCTCAAAATGGCAGAACTCTTTGGTCAAGGTCCAAGTGAAACCTGTCTAGTTCCACTAGTCCAGAGTCAGTCCGACAACTCTATTTGCGACTGGACTCTGAATGCAGGCACCATTCATCCAAGTCAATTTCTGTCCAACAACAGAATGACAGAAGTGTCATCCGATGTTGTGGATCTTGTACTTGAGGTTTTTGGGATAACAGGATTTTTGGATAGCAGGAGCCCGTCAAGGCCACAGAGTGCCTGCTCCTACAACTCAGCTAGTGGAGCAATAGACATGAGAGCTCTTGCTGGGGACTTGGTCAGACAGGTGTCTGTCAAACTCAGACCCTTTGTCTCTGAGAGTCAACTCTCCACCATGTCCATGACAGATCTGTCATCATCTATTTCTGACTCCACCTTGAAGCAGTTGTGTTGTAGCTCTGCTGTTGCTGCAGCAACTGTCTGTCAAGCAATCAAAACGGAGCTCGAGAGCCAGAGACCTACCAACCTGTCAGCCAGAGACCTACTATCGTCTCTGGTAGAGACCATTGAGGACATGGATATCTCTGACGTCCTCCAGGGCCCGTCGGCCATTTTGGAGGAGGCTGCTATGATAAAGCACCCAGAGATGTCCACCTCGATAATATACAGGTCTTTGCTTCTCGACTCATCTCTCGCCTCCTCTAACATGGTCACTGAGAGCATTATCTTCAACAGTCCACGCCCATCAGAGGAGAATGTGAGTATTCAGAAGGTGCTCCCTGCTGATAAAGTTGACATCCTCCATGGTCAACCAGTGGAGGAGTATATCGTCAAAGCTGAGCAATGCATCACTCAGGCCATTCAGGATGCAGCTGTGACATATACTGGCATGCTGGATAAAACTGACACTTGTGGGAAACTGTCGGAAGTTCTGTCTGTCTGTGTTTCCACGGAGAATATTGAGGAGGCATCCTCTGATCTATTTGGTGGAATTATTTCCGACCTGCATGAGGTATTTGAGGTCAATAAGGCCTCCATGCGTACGAAATCAGGTCGCAAAATGTTCTGGGTGGAAGTGAGTTCAGGTTCCCAGAAGATTTATACCAAAACCCTGGACAAACTGAGGAAGCTTTTCACCTCTCACCTTCTCACTGAGGGAAAAAATACTCCTGTGCAAATTGAGCTCTATGACACTGGACTACTTGTAACTGAGACCACTGTGGAGGTATCTCCTGTACAGAAGACAGACAGTAATACCTCTTCTATGTCCTCAGCCTCAGCCCACCAGCTCACCCTCGACACCTGCACTAAAGGGGTCATCAAACAGGTGATCTCGGTGCTGAGGTTGGAGACTTCAAAGGAAGACCGCTTCGCTTCCGTTGGGGAGAACACGTCAAATGCGTCCTTCGACTTCAACCAGAAGTTGGACTCGATAATTTTGAAATTGGAGGACCTCAGCATTTCGAGTGACGTGACGTCAGCTGAGATCGAGATCGCGTGAGCGTGGCATAGTGCAGCCAGCAGAACCTCTAACATTTCCATCCAGAGCTTTCACAGTGCTGAGTTCCGAGCTAAGGCCAAACAGATTGTGCGTGAGGCCATTCTCAGAGCTGCTAGCGAAGCCAACTGTTCTTTGCCACAGAGCATGCCTAGCATCACCTTCTCACACCATGTGGTTTCTACAACTGAAGATATAGTGAATATGGTCATGCAAGACCTTGAAAGTGTATCCCAGTACACAGTGGAGGACGCAGACTCCTTCCCACTAGGAGAGAAAAAGCTGCAGTCCCAACTCAATCCCAGAGTTGTCTTTGACAACTCATTTTTTGCTGCTCAAATCATGTACCACAGAGTAAAGGATAGACTGAACGTCTTTTTGTCTTTTCCACCCGTGTCAGTCACCACAGCCAAAGATGTGCTGGACTTCACCCCTGTGGAGACACTCAGATGCTCGAAGTCCCGTGACACTGCTCTTGTTAAGGACAGGAGCCGCCCTCCGTCTGTGAGAAGTGAGAAGCCATTTTCAAAAGTCAGTTTGACTAAAAGGTTTAAAGCCCTTGTGTCTTCGAGTGGCTCCTCCACAGACCACCATTTAATTGACACATGCAGTGAGGATGTCAGTCTGCCCACCAGGAGTATGTTAGTTGTGAGCGACACCAGTTTGAAGAGAGCCTCTCCTCTCCATGGTTGTGGATTGAGTGAAAGTTGTGAACCTCGTGGCTCTACAAGACGGAACAGTGGCATTCAGCCAAGAAGGCTTTAGCAAAACTGCAAAGAAGACACTCAGCTTGATCCTAAATGTGATCAAGTGCAGATTGGCCAACTCTGAGAGTTCATCTGTTGGGCAGAATGCAAGTGAGGAGTGTCTGATAGCCACTAACATGTTAGACTCTCTACTGGAGAGCCTTGACCTGTTGCCTGACATGAGCGCTGCCGATGAGATCACAAGGACAGAATGCCATACCTCTAACGCAATGGACAAGACAGGTTCACAGTCAGCGCTTGTGAGCCAACAAGAAATTAACATATCTGACACCAGTATCATAGTGAAAACTATAATGGACACATTGAAGACAGACGACCCAGAGATGACTTCAGCAGAAGAAAATCTGGATAGGCTTCTGTCAATTGAAGCCCTTCAAGATGCGTCTGGCAACCTGATCGCAAAGGTCCATGGTCTCATTCAAGAGAGAACCATAAGACGCCAGCTTCAATCCATGACTGGCCACAGAAGCCTCTCTCAACCAGCGCTGCCAAATCCAGCACTGAGGAAGCTGTCAAAGGACGATGCGTCAGAGCTCGTTTACAGCTTTGCCCACACTTCTGTTAGCAGACTCCTGGGGCAGTGTTTGGGTAGGCCTATGCCACCCACTGCTGACAGGGTTTTGGATCAGGTCATCAAGTTGATGACAGACATGGTGATGGACAGCCTGACTGATCTGTCCAAGTCCGCAATGGAGGGTGGTAAGTGAAAGTACCTCATCTCCATAGGACTTAATTGTAACATGACACATTGCGTTTTATGATGTGAACTTCACTGGTTGTGTCCAAAATGGCACCTTCCATGTTTAGTGCACTACTTTTGACCAGAGCCAGACCCTATGGGCCCTGTTCAAAAGTTGTGCACTATAAAGGGAAGAGAATGCCTTTTGGAACGCAGTGACTGCTTTCCATTGTTGCGTCCTCTTCTCCCAGTTATTGTACCCAGGTCAGTCACACCAGCTTGCTCTTCTTATTTAGACACCAGCAATGCCGCAAGTGACATCACTCATGGTGTTGTGGCTGACCTTAATGCTACTGAGGAATTCCCTGCCAGGAGCCTTAGCCCGGCTGATGTAAAGGCTGACGGCATGGCCCGCCTTCCCTCTGCCAGAGGGGAGGAGACTAAGAAGAACAGGAAGTGGCACTTCCTCCCCAAAATTGGCAAGATTCCAAAGATCAGGATGAAGGTAGGGGGCTCAGTGTTTGGAGATGACCTCTGTAAGGCAGGGCTGAAATGTACCCTACAGATTCATTAAACTAAACCTAATGTCTCTCAGCATTAGAACAATGCTGTTGTCATTGTCATTAGGAGGTTGAGTGAGGTCGCTGTAATACAATCCTAATACACATGGGAGAGAGTCAATGGTTGTGTCCCAAATTGTACCCTATTCCCTATATAGTGCACTACTTTTGACCAGAGCTCTATGGGCCCTTGTCAAAAGTAGTGCCTTACGTAGCCAATAGGGTGCCTTTTGGGATGCATACCATATATTTTACACAGGCTCAGTTGTCCTGATGTGTTTTGTCAACAGCTGTTCAAGACAAAAGGGGAACCGAAGAGCCACCCTGAACAGGATGCGCTGCCTACCAAACGTCTCAGAGAGACTCATATTTCACAGAGTAAGTGATAAGCATCGATAATGTCATATTGATGTATCACCCTATGGCCAGCTTGTTAAAACAGTGACTACAGATACAGGCGGACAGACAGACGGATAGACAGGCAGACAGACAGACAAACACACACGTTCATTTTCTGATTATGAAATATTCTTATCACAGATGCTGAGTGTGAGGTTCCAGAGGTTCCATCCACTTCCCCACCCAAGGAGGACCTGACAACCACACTGGCCCCTGCTCCCCAGGAGTCCCAGTCCCGTAAACGCCCTCTCATAGTCAGGGCTGTTGCATCCCCACACCTACCAGTGAAGCACCACAGGCTAGTATGAGCGGCAGCTATGGGTTGTTGTGAACTAACACCTGGCTACTAAGTAGATGTGTCGTAGGCTTTTCTGGGACCATTCCCATTTTACATCTTTCTGCAGTAGAGCGGTCATAGGCTTAACTATGGTAGACAGATTTGGAATGAATTTGCCATAATAGTTAAGTAACGAAAGATAAGACCTGAGCTCAGTGGTGTTTGTAGGAATGGGATCCTTCTCAATAGCTTCAGTTCTGTTTCATGGGGTGTATCCCTTCTGCATCTATCACATGACCTAGATAGGCTATGCTGTTCTGGAAGAAAGAACATCTCTCTTTTAACATTCTGATTGCAGGCTTTGTCTTTTTAGGACTTCTACAAGATTTCTCATGTTTTCTTCTGTGTCACGCATATCATCAATATAACAGATTACCCCTTCTATACCTTGTAGGATCTGATCCATAATTTTCTGAAAAATATCTGACACACAGGCAACACCATAAGGAAGCCTGTTGACCTTAAAACAACCCCTTGTGTATTCATGGTGAGATCGTGCTTAGACCGCTCCTCTAACTCTACTTGCTCATATGCCTGTGACAAATCCAGCTTTGTTAACGTCTCACCCCCGGTCAGCTTTGTGAACAAGTCCTGTGTTTTTGGTAAGGGATACTGATCTACTTCCAGCCACGGATTGATAGTTACCTTGTAATCTCCACATATTCTTACAGTATTGTCTGTTTTCAGGATACACACAATTGGAGCAGCCCATTGACTGTAGTTAACTGGAGTAAGGACCCCTTCTGACTCCAACCGTAACTAGCTGTTTTTCAACAGCTTCTCTAAGTGCATACGGCACTGGGCGAGGACTGCAGAAATGATGTACAGCCCTATTAGTTACATGTACTTGGCTGTGATACCTTTTAGCATTCCTAACTCTGGCTGAAACACATCAATATTTTCACACAAACCATCTGTCTCTACAGCTGTTACTCTGTGTACACGTGACCAGTCTAGCGTCAACCGACTGATCCCGTCTCTACCCAGCAGGGCAGGACCATTTCCTTTTACCACCAGCAAGTCTAAAAACGTTGTACTCCCATTACACTTGGGAGTACAGTCAAGGGACTGAGATTTTCCCACTTAGAACTAATGACTATGTTTTTAACACCCAGTTTGCAGGGCTCAATTTTGCACTTTTGAACTTGCGGTTGAACAACCTCTCTGATATCAAACTGCTGCACCTGTATCAACTTCCATGTTGAGTCTCACATCATCTATCCTTACATACACATAGTCTTTACCTCTAATGCAACCAGTTCAGTTCCTTTTACATTACCCAACTCATAGTCAGTGGTGACAACGGCTGAGGTCCCTTTATCAGAGTTCTCACTCTCATTTGAGATGTAATGCTCCAAACTCTGGCGCTTGAGGGCGATGCAATGCTCCTCTGTGTTGGAATGACGTTCTTGTCCTCTCTCTCGCTGGTGTGCGCTGCCCTGATCATCGTCGCTCCACTCGTCTTTCTGCAGTCACAGTGAGGAGGCCTCTCTCAGTAGCATCCAGGTGCTTATTCCATGTCACTTGCCTCGTTTAATTGTTTCCCACTTGACGCGAGCGGCATGTCCTGGCTATGTGTCCTTTCTTCTTGCACTCCAGACACTCATAATCCATATAGCGGCACTCATCTGGCTTGTGCCCTTTTCCCACACAATGGTAACATGGTTTACGGGTTGCCTCCGTTTTCTTAGCAACGCTTTTCTTCTCAACTGCATTTGCTTTGAAAGTATTTTGTGAAAACTGCAGTGTGCTTTTCCTTGTTCAAAAGAAAGTCCCATATTCACAGTCAGTGCTAATGTTAAGTCTTGTGTGAGCTACATTCAGTAAACGGTCTCTCAGCTCTGCACTTTTAACACCACACACATATCACGTACTGACAGACTGAATTTACTTAAACTAGCCAAGTAACGTTACTCACTAATCGACTCTCCCTCGAGTTGACTGACTCCTTACATGAAACTAGCATCTTTCAGCAATACAATTTGTCCTCGGTATGTAGTGACTAACAGCGCAACCAACTCTGTCAGCGTTTTTTCACTTGGTTTCTGTGGCGCATTAAGTCCCCATTAACAAATAGTCTTTCTACCAACAATCATCAGAAAAATGGTTTTAGACATATCCTCGTACTTGAGCCCATTAGCTTCAAAACTTTCCTCGAGGTGGAAATCCTCGGCCTTGCCGAACGACCTCTTCCGTGCTAGCTTTTCTACACAGACCGTCTCCATGGAGGTAACACGTTCTTGCTCGCTCTGTTCCCCTTCGGACAAAAACTCCGGTGCCTCATCGCCAATCTGTTGCATCCCCGGTTAAGGTTAGCGGGTTGTTTTTTGTTATTGTAAAGAGAAACTCAACAGTATAAAGCATTATCACGAAGATGACAGTGGATACTACATAGCTGGTTCCAAGCTGAGTCCATCTGCACCTTTTCAAAGGAAACGCAATTGAATACCGTTAGTTACAGTATGTAGCCTAGTTACAGTGTGTAGGCTAGTTAGAGCCATAAATATCCAGCTGTCATCTGAAGTATCCAAGCCATAACAATGTATAAACGAGTACGATTAAAATCAAATGTATCCCTGTATCCACAATGGCTGAATATGAAACAGCTATGACACTTCTTGGCTCTTCCCTACAGGACAATGAGAAGCGGACACCGTTGCATGCCGCTGCCTATCTAGGAGATACAGAAATTCTAGAGCTACTCATACTATCAGGTAAGGTTATCATTGAAGAGAATGATTGTGTTTGCATGTGACCGTTTCCCTCATACTTACCACCATTAAAGATCTTATGTGCAGCCGACGTATTTATAAAAAATAAAAAATAATTAAGGCCATTGACAGCTGAAACGTCCCGATTTTAACTTGATAAGTTTAGCATCAAGATTTAAATTGTGAGCGAGAGTCGCACCTGTTCCTCCCAAATGTCCTCATGATTGTGGGTTGCACCTCGTCTCACGTTGGCTGAGCTACTTCTACTCCTCTCCACTCAGTGACATGACATTTTCCTTCAGTGTTGCTGTGTAATGAAAGTCCATGTCCCAGAATAGCTCTCTACAAGAGGCTTTGAGTACTTTCTAAATGGCTCCCTATATAGTGCACTACTTTTGACCTGAGCCCTAAGGAAAGCCCTATGTGCCCTGGTCAGAAGTAGTGCACGATAAAAGGTATTAGGGTGTTATTTTGGACACTGATTTCTGTGCTCCAGCTATTTAAGTTGTTGCCTTATCACCCCAGAGTCTGTCTGTCCCCTGTCTTTGTGTCCCAGGAGCCAGAGTAAATGCCAAAGACAACAAGTGTCTCAATACTCTGCACCGGGCCGTGGCTTCCTGCAGTGAGGTACGTGGACTAATACACACACACCTGTGCATATGTGTTTTACTGTTCAGTGTGTTGTGATTTTTAAATGCACTTTAAACAAAGTTGAACATGATTTGAACTGTGCTCCTGTAGGAGGCAGTCCAGGTGCTATTGAAACACTCTGCTGATGTGAACGCCAGGGACAAGAACTGGCAGACGCCGCTCCACATCGCTGCAGCCAATAAGGCGGTCTGCTGTGCCAAGGCTCTGAACGTGTCGGACCAGGCCGGGCACACGGCGCTGCACCATGCAGTCTTCAGGGGACACCTGGAGGTTAGCAATTAGCATGGACATGATTACACACTGTAGTCTACACTTTATACCTGTCCTATCCCCAGGTTGAATTCATGATGCATCCCCTTAGTTACAATGGTTGTATGTAGGGCTGTGATGGTAATTGGATAACATTGACAGTTTTGGATGAAGACCTCCATGAAAATAAAATAACCGTCAAAACTGCAAACTTTTTATTTATTTTTTATTTAAAAAATTATTGACGTAGATACACTTTACCCATAGCAGCGGTAACTATTTATTATTGTTCTGCTGACTTTGTCCATCTATTAAACTGTGTACATCTTCTCTCCAACTATCTTTTGATGCACCACAATCAGCAGATCTGCTCTACAGTTAAGTCGGAAGTTTACATACACTTAGGTTGGAGTCATTAAAACTCGTTGTGCAACCATTCCACAAATTTCTTGTTTACTATAGTTTTGGCAAGTCATTTAGGACATCTACTTTGTGCATGACAAGTAATTTTTCCAACAATTGTTTACAGACAGATTATTTCACTGTATCACAGTTCCAGTGGGTCAGAAGTTTACATTCACTAAGTTGACTGTGCCTTTAAACAGCTTGGACAATTTCATGGCTTTAGAAGCTTCTGACAGTCTAATTGACATCATTTGAGTCAATTAGTCAAGACCTACATTCAAACTGTGGGAAAATCAAAAGAAAACAGCCAAGACCTCAGAATTTCTTTTGGACCTCCACAAGTCTGGTTCATCCTTGGGAGCAATTTCCAAACGCCTGAAGGTACCATGTTCATCTGTACAAACAATAGTATGCAAGTATAAACATCATGGGACCACGCAGCCGTCCTACCGCTCAGGAAGGAGACACGTTCTGTCTCCTAGAGATTAACGTACTTTGGTGAGAAAAGTGCAAATCAATCCCAGAACAACAGCAAAGGACCTTGTGAAGATGCTGGAGGAAAGTGGTACAAAAGTATCTATATCCACAGTAAAACGAGTCCTATATAGACATAACCTGAAAGGCCGCTCAGCAAGGAAGAAGCCACTGCTCCAAAACCGCCATAAAAAAGCCAGACTACGGTTTGCAACTGCACATTGGGACAAAGATCGTACTTTTTGGAGAAATGTCCTCTGGTCTGATGAGACAAAAATATAACTGTTTGGCTATAATGACCATTATGTTTGGAGGAAAAAGGGTGAGGCTTGCAAGCCAAAGAACACCATCCCAACCGTGAAGCACGGGGGTGGCAGCATCATGTTGTGGGGGTGCTTTGCTGCAGGAGGGACTGGTGCACTTCACAAAATAGATGGCATCATGAGGTAGGAAAATGTGGATATATTGAAGTAACATCAAAACAGTCAGGAAGTTAAAGCTTGGTCGCAAATGGGTCTTCCAAATGGACAATGACCCCAAGCATACTTCCAAAGTTGTGGCAAAATGGATTAAGGACAACAAAGTCAAGATATTGGAGTGGCCATCACAAAGCCCTGACCTCATTCCCATAGAAAATTTGTGGGCAGAACTGAAAAAGCATTTGCGAACAAGGAGGTCTACAAACCTGACTCAGTTACACCAGCTCTGTCAGGAGGAATGGGCCAAAATTCACCCAACTTATTGTGGGAAGCTTGTGGAAGGCTACCCAAAATACTAAGTGAGTGTATGTAAACTTCTGACCCGCTGGGAATGTGATGAAAGAAATAAAAGCTGAAATCAATCACTACTATTCTGACATTTCACATTCTTAAAATAAAGTGGTGATCCTAACTGACCTACGTCAAGGAATTTTTACTAGGATTAAATGTCAGGAATTGTGAAAAACCGAGGTTAAATGTATTTGGCTAAGGTGTATGTAAACTTCCGACTTAAACTGTATATGCTGATAGGAGAGAATCTATGAAGGTCAGTTCATTGGGAGGGGGTGAGGTGAAATGTGGGGACTGGGGGTAACTATAGCCTAGTTACCTGGGGGTGGGTGGGTAGCCTCTGCCCTTCACCTGACCTTTTTCATTGTTACAGTAGGTCGGAGGAGGAGTGAGGTGGAAAAGTTGGCTCTCATTACAAAAAAAAAACAGTGATTGTGCATATTCACTTTATCCCTGGGTCAGTGCCACTTGAAAGTCATATTGAAAAAGATTCTGCTAATCTTTAGTCATAAAGTGTAGTAGAATTGCATGATAATTCATTTTAAAAATGCCCCCCAAAAAATCTGGTGAAGAGAAACACATCTGACAGCCTAGCCTTACTCTACCACACGCTGCATTGAACAGTGATCGAGTTATATTATTCTAAATGATGACTACCCAAATTAGTAATAGTCCACTATCTTACATAAGTCTATAAATGTGATTCATGGAATGCTTTAAAAAAAACATTTGCTTCCCCTTAACTTCTTGCCACTATAGGGGGTGCTGTTTCGCATTAGCATAATTTGCTCTACAGATTAAACTGCCTAGTACTCAATTCTTGCTCGTACAATATGCATATTATTGTTATTATTGGATAGAAAACTCTCTCTAGTTTCTATAGCCGTTTGAATTATGTCTGAGTGGAACAGAACTCATTCTACAGCACTTTTCCTGATAGGGAGTGAGATTTCAGAAATTTTGGCCTCTGGTCCCAGGTCAGTTTTAAAGTCCCTGTAAATCCTATGAGGATACAAACACTGCCCACGCCTTCCTCTAGATGTCAGTAAGTGGTGACAATTTGAATGGAGTCGATTGCGCAATCAGGGCCTGTATAAAAAGGCCAAAGACCGGATGTACCGTTCTTTTGCTCCCTGCGCCTGACGCACGATGGACGTCGGACCTGCTCTCTTTCCAAGCTGTTGTTTAGCCAGTAATATATCGCCGGTCATGTTTTTACTCGTTATAGGTGTTAAAAACATCATAAGGTAGTTAATTTAAACCGTTTTATAGCAATTTATATCCGTTTAGTGCGATTTTGAGGCATTTCTATGTGATGCACTTTGAAGCGCCGGGCACGTTTCGGGGTCCCGGTCGAACGTTAGTGGGCATTTCGACGGACAAGAGGACATCTTTCGACCAAAAGAAGATTAGACCCAAGAAAGGATACATTGCCCAAGATTCTGATGGAAGATCACCTCATAGTAAGAAATATTTAAGATGATAAATCGTTGTTCTGTCGAAAAATGTTAAACGCATATTCCGCCATTTTTTTTGGTATAGCTTCGCTTGGCGAACCCTGTATTGCACAGTAAGGATACTTTTAGAAATGTAATTCAGCGATTGCATCAAGAACTAATTTGTCTTTCGATAGCTGTCCAACTTATATTTTTTTAGTCAAGTTTATGAATAGTTATCCATGAGACAAGATCACTGTGAAAGATGGCGCCCGACATTTTCAGGCTAGTTTTGCTAGTATTGTCATTGTATAACCACGTTTTTTTGTGGCTAAATATGCACATTTTCGAACAAACTCTATATGTATGTTGTAATATGTTACAGGAGTGTCATCGGAAGAATTCTGAGAAGGTTAGTGAAAAAATTAATATATTTTGGCGATGATAACGATATCGCTCTCTTTGGCTTGAATCAATGCTCGGGTAATGTTTGCATATGTGGTATGCTAATATAACGATTTGTGTTTTCGCTGTAAAACACTTAGAAAATCTGAAATATTGTCTGAATTCACAAGATCTGTGTCTTTCCATTGCTGTGAGCTGTGTATTTTTAAGAAATGTTTTATGATTAGTAATTAGGTAATACACGTTGCTCTCTGTATTTATTCTAGTCGAGTTGTGATGGTGGGTGCAATTGTAAACTATGATTTCTACCTGAAATATGCACATTTTTCTAACAAAACCTATCCTATACAATAAATATGTTATCAGACTCATCTGATGAGGTTTTTTCTTGGTTAGTGGCTATCAATATCTTTATTTGGCCGAATTGGTGATAGCACCTGATGGAGTAAGAAACTGATGGAGTTAGAAAAGTGGTGTCTTTTGCTAACGGGGTTAGCTAATAGATTTACATATTTTGTCTTCCCTGTAAAACATTTTAAAAATCTGAAATGGTGGCTTTATTCACAAGATCTGTATCTTAAATTTGGTGACTTGGACTTGTGATTTAATGATATTTAGATGCTACTATTTAATTGTGACGCTATGCTAGCGATGCTAATCAGTGTGGGGGGGGTGGGGGGTGATCCCGGATCCGGGGTTGAGGTTCGGTAAAAGTTAACCTACGGGCCTTTGAGCAAGACAGTTAAGCCTAAACACGCTAATGTTACGCCCATCGGCTTTCAGTTGTCGATGACTGTACATATGGCACACCAATCACCGACACCGGAAGTCCCATGACTGTCACAGCCCTAGTTGTATGCTTGAGTTTGTTCGAGAGGCTTTGACGCCAGATTTTAGCAGATCTTGCCTCAGCCTGTGTTTTGTTTCTCTCCTTTTCCTGTTAGATGGTGAGGCTGCTTCTCTCCAGAGGAGCCAACATTAATGCTTTTGACAAGGACCGCCGTGCAATCCACTGGGCTGCTTACATGTGTAATGAGTTGACCACATCATTTACAATCTGACTAATGTCCTTATCCCAGTGAATGAATTGGCTGTGTGTTAGCCTCACAGCTCAACTGTATGGTCCACCTCCACTGTGTTATTATGTCAGAATGATGGACTAAGTATGTTGATAAGATGTAGGTTTTCAATTGTACTAACATGATATAGCTTCAGTACAACATCGTCAGACGGCCCAGCTTCAGCGGTAGCAGTAGAGTAGTCAGACGACATGCACCTCAGCTTCTCCTCAGAGGACAGGTCATCATTTGCTGGAGAGATACCATGGTTTGGAGAGGCTTGGGATTGTACTTCATTAGTCAACAAATACTCTAGAGAAAAGACAAGGAACCGTTGGGTATTCTACAGGAGCACATCTGTTCTACACGGTCACGGCCAAATTCCCATTTTAATGTTGACCAACATGTACCCCACTGAACGCAGTTCTAAAAGTATGTTTCAGACCTTACCTTCTGTCTTGTTTAGCATCAGACCCTATGGATCGGAGCAAGGCCAGGGCATGCACAATGGAGACGTCATTTGATGACAGCTCTGAAAAACGTAGGTTAAGGTACACAAGCAAAATGACCAAATCAAAGGGTTTGACAACATTATTTAGACAACTAAGTTACTCTATGGTGTTGAATGAGTGTCAAACACAGCAGCACCATAGACACAGTACAAAGCTAGAAGGGTTGTGGAAAGAAACACTTACCTCCAAGTCTCCTCTGCAGAGAGACTTGCTCTTGCTTCTGGGACTTTCCAACAGGGTAACAAGAAACTGAGGAGAAAGTGTTAACAGAAGTTGAGTTGACACAAAAGAGCTACATATTAATAATAGCAGATGACCAATGCGGAACAAACAGACAATAAAATTTTAATCTCCAACTGATAAAGTTGAGCATATTTCCCAAACAAATCCCTTCAATCCAAATAAAACATTAGTGAACCACCCTTTCACAACCCCCACAGTCAACACAAAGCGCAGCAATTCTCTCACACCTCCCATGATCATGAAACTAGTCTGTGTTATCAACAGGTAATGTCTACACATGGCCTGTATGAGGCTTATATAGGCCACTAATGACCGTTTACCTG
Organism: Salvelinus namaycush; assembly: GCF_016432855.1. Classification (NCBI taxonomy): domain Eukaryota; kingdom Metazoa; phylum Chordata; class Actinopteri; order Salmoniformes; family Salmonidae; genus Salvelinus; species Salvelinus namaycush. Next base: position 46,535 of record NW_024061287.1, read on the forward strand.
ACAAACATGACTTAACGATCAATTAACATGCTTGATTGAGGTGTTACATTCAGATAGAAATAGACCATGTAGAACATATGTTGATTCTGGTGGGCAGGCAATCTTTTCTACTCCATATATTGCATTTATATCTGTAATGTTTAACCCTAATGGTCTCAGATCAGCAGTAGAAAGAAGTAGGCCTAATTATTTTAGGTGTAATATTCAAAGATATTAGGGGGAAATAAACACTGTACCCAAATCCACTTTTTACAATGCTCCTGGGAAATGGGTAGGCCTCCACCATATAGTCCTCACAGTTTTACAGCTGTGTTATATTCCTTTATTTACATAGATCACATACATAAATATATATGTTAGCTGTAGGTAGCTTTGGGATAAAATTCCCATATTGTATTGTTACTAACATGAATCATAAATATCATATATTCCTCATTTGCTCTGTAGGAGGTTCGTCATATGAAGGACATTCAAGTGGATGTGACCCCTAACCTGCAATAGGGGCTCAGTGGGGTGACAGACATCCTGTAACGGATCTCCAAGCTAGTGTCTGAGGACCTGAAGGAGGCTGTGTCTACAGCTGTGGTTCAGGACAAGCATGGTAACCTAACCTAACCTCACTGTATGAAGGATTACATTGTTATGGATAGTCATCTCCAATCTGTTCAAATATCACTGTTGTTGATAACACACATTACCAAAATTATTCACACTTGTCTTCCTATTTCCACATAATCTGTCATGGTTCCCCACCCCAACAGGGCATAAAACCAACCTCTATTGCTACTGCTAATACACCCAAATCCAACAGCTTTCGAGTATCTTAATGCTTTTCTTCTAACCCTGAATGGCAACTTTTTATCCTAGTACACAAGCATGTCACTTTATCCATCCACACCCACTCTACTGCCGCATGGCCTCTGCGGCTGAGACTTTCACCCTCTCGTTGCAGGTATTAGCCGGTAACCAACCCCACCCGGGTCTTACCCCCTAGGACTTACCCTTTGCAGGTATCAACCTGTTGTGGTTTACCTTCCAGGACTTACCATATACCACAAAGCTACGACCGGTCATAATTACAATGGGACTACTGAATAAGCTCAGGCTTTCTAGGTCCGTACCCTATAATTGGTTCAGCGTACGACTCTCATCTCCCCAAGATGTCAGAATTAGTGATAACAGGTGTAGGAACTGTGCCTACCTTGTTTCTGTTTCACTGATTCAGAATCTCTAGTTCGACTGCAAATCGTGGTGAACCCTGCTCGCAGTGCCAACTGTTAGGTTCTAATTCTCAGAGTAAAAACTCGACGGACACTATGAAAGCTTAAACCAAGTTTATTCTTCCCAGAGGGTCAAGAGAGCTGCATTAGACAAAAAACATATTCACACAAGCACTGATATTTAATCCTTTCTCCTATGCTGAGTCTACTCCTACACCTCTGAACAGCCAATGCATCTCTGTTGCTAGACAGAACCTTTGTGATATCTGTTCTTCCTCACTTCATCTGACCTGACCTCTACCCCAAAGTGCTCACTCCTCCCCAACTCAAGGCTCAATTGGTATCAGATAGTGTCTGGTAGATTTTTCAACCAGAAATTTGCATAGTGTAGCTCTAACTCCAAAAGGTTTTGGGACACTGTAAAGTCCATGGAGAGCACCTCCTCCCAGCTGCCCACTGCATTGAGGCTAGGTAACACGGTCACCACCGATAAATCCATGATAATCGAAAATTTCAATAAGCATTTCTCTACGGCTGGCCATGTTTTCTTCCTGGCTACCCTAACTCCGGCCAACAGCTCCGCACCCCCCGCAGCTACTTGCCCGAGCCTCCCCAGCTTCTCCTTCACCCAAATCCAGGTAGCAGATGTTCTGAAAGAGCTGCAAAAACTGGACCCGTACAAATCAGCTGGGCTAGACAATCTAGACCCTCTCTTTCTAAAATTATCCGCCACCATTGTTGCTACCCCTATTACCAGTCTGTTCAACCTCTCTTTCGTATCGTCCGAGATCCCTAAAGATTGGAAAGCTGCCGCGGTCATCACCCTCTTCAAAGGGGTTGACACTCTAGACCCAAACTGTTATAGACCTATATCCATCCTGCCCTGCCTTTCTAAAGTCTTCGAAAGCCAAGTTAATAAACAGATCACTGACCATTTCGAATCCCACCGTACCTTCTCCGCTGTGCAATCCAGTTTCCGAGCTGGTCATGGGTGCACCTCAGCCACGCTCAAGGTACTAAACAATATCATAACCGCCATCGATAAAAGACAGTACTGTGCAGCCGTCTTCATCGACCTGGCCAAGGCTTTCGACTCTGTCAATCACCGTATTCTTATCGGCAGACTCAACAGCCTTGGTTTCTCAAATGACTGTCTCGCCTGGTTCACCAACTACTTCGCAGACAGAGTTCAGTGTGTCAAATTGGAAGGCATGTTGTCCGGACCTCTGGCAGTCTCTATGGGAGTACCACAGGGTTCAATTCTCGGGCCGACTCTTTTCTCTGTATATATCAACGATGTCACTCTTGCTGCGTGTGATTCCCTGATCCACCTCTACGCAGACGACAGCATTCTGTATACATCTGGCCCTTCTTTGGACACTGTGTTAACTAACCTCCAAACGAGCTTCATTGCCATACAACGCTCCTTACGTGGCCTCAAACTGCTCTTAAACGCTAGTAAAATCAAATGCATGCTTTTCAACCGCTCGCTGCCCGCACCCGCCCGCCCGCCCGACTAGCATCACTCTCTGGACGGATCTGACCTAGAATAAGTGGACAACTACAAATACCTAGGTGTCTGGCTAGACTGTAAACTCTCCTTCCAGACTCATATCAAACATCTCCAATCCAAAATCAAATCTAGAATCGGCTTTCTATTTCGCAACAAAGCCTCCTTCACTCACGCCGCCAAACTTACCCTAGTAAAACTGACTATCCTACCAATCCTCGACTTTGGCGATGTCATCTACAAAATAGCTTCCAATACTCTACTCAGCAAACTGGATGCAGTCTATCACAGTGCCATCCGTGTTGTTACCAAAGCCCCTTATACCACCCACCACTACGACCTGTATGCTCTTGTCGGCTGGCCCTCGCTACATATTCGTCGCCAGACCCACTGGCTCCAGGTCATCTATAAGTTTATGCTAGGTAAAGCTCCGCCTTATCTCAGCTCACTGGTCACGATAACAACACCCACCCGTAGCACGCGCTCCAGCAGGTATATCTCACTGGTTATCCCCAAAGCCAACACCTCTTTTGGCCGCCTTTCCTTCCAGTTCTCTGCTGCCAGTGACTGGAACGAATTGCAAAATCGCTGAAGCTGGAGACTTACATTTCACTCACTAACTTTAAATATCAACTATCTGAGCAGCTAACCGATCACTGCAGCTAAACATAGTTCATGTGTAAATAGCCCACCCCAATCTACCCACCTCATCCCCATATTGTTTTTATTTACTTTTCTGCTCTTTTGCACACCAGTATCACTATTTGCACATCATCATCTGCTCATCTATCACTCCAGTGTTAGTCTGCAAAATATTTATTACTTTGAAACTATGGCCTATTTATTGCCTTACCTCACGCCATTTGCACACACTGTATAGACTTTCTTTTTTTCTATTGTGTTATTGACTGTACGCTTGTTTATTCCATGTGTAACTGTGTTGTTGTTTGTGTTGCACTGCTTTGCTTTATTTTGGCCAGGTCGCAGTTGTAAATGAGAACTTGTTCTCAACTATCTTACCTGGTTAAATAAAGGTGAAATAAACAAAAAATCCCAGAGGATCCCAGATGGCTAACAATAACATAACCTGACATAACGTAAACATTATACATTAAGCTCTCTCCCTCAGTGACATGAATTAGTATATTTCATATTCTCAGAACCCAACAGTAGGTTTTAAGGTGTGGCTGCATGTTTGTCGTGGACGCATTGTCACTCTTGATGTTCTTTTTCCAGATTGCAAGTGAAACACCTTTAGATGTAAGTGCCAGTTGGTAACTTTCTCACACTTGCTTGTTTAAGGTATGGATGCAACACCCCAGTATGTCTGCAGGGGCTGGTCACTGAGATTTACCATGTTTCACATGCTACTAGACTAACCTTCCAAGTAAATATGTTACAAGTCTGAACTGGCCGTCCTTGTCTTTCCTCAACTAATTGAAACCTCAGGGACAGACATGCTAAACGACTTTGATGTCAGAGCTCCCATCAGCCCTCTACACCTCGCTGTGAGTAAAGCCTACCTGCTCCTGTAGTGGTCTCCATATGACAAATGGCACCCTATTCCCTATTTAGTACACTACTTTTGACCAGATCCTTATAGGCCCTGATCAAAAGTAGTTAACTACATAGGGAATAGGGTGCTATCTGGGATGCAGGCATGGTGTTGATTTTCCACAGGAAGTTGACTGTCCAGACAGACTCACACACCAAATTCCTATCTATTCCTGATTAGTGTGAAATACATGCATATTCTACAGAGTGATGATGGTTTCCTTATTTTGCCATTTGAGTTAATCAACCTCAGAGGAGAAGTAGAGTGTTTGTTTCTCAATCCCACGCTTGGCAGGGACCTCAGATGTTGATGCTGGGCGGGAGCAAAAATGGGCTCCCGATTGAAAGACTCTGGTCTACTTTAGAGGTCTAGCACTGTATTTCTGTTCAGGCGTACCACTGGTCTACTATAGGACATTGATTATATTAAGAGTGTATATCTATTCAGGCGTACCACTGGACTTTGCTTGAGACTGTGTTTGTGTTTCTATTCAGGCGTACCACGGCCACCACCATGCTATGGAGGTCCTGGTTCAGTCTCTGCTGGATCTAGACGTGAGGTACCTGTCTGCCTTAAAAAGCCATGTGGAGTGTGTTGACGTCCTCATCAACCAGGGAGCCTCCATCCTGGTTAAAGACTTCACCCTGAAGAGGACCCCCATTCACGCTGCAGGTACACATAGGATATCACATAGAGCTTCTGTAATTAAAAAGTTTTCCTGACCAAGATGGCCATTTGTTTGGTGATGTTGCTAGGACGACAATGTCTGGTATAGTGTGAACATGCCCACTAGACACTGATCTAAGGTCATTTTTTGTCATGTTCTCCACTAATGATTGAGGATCTAGGGAGGGTAAGCTGATCCTAGATCAGTGCACAGGGGAGACTTCTATCCAGAGCCAGGTACACCGCTAGCAGGTGACAGGCTTCGATGGCCTCAGCCCCAAAATTCTTTATTATCTGCTGTGTTAACATCATGAGGATGTCATCTACCAACACCACTGTTCTACAAATCTGTCTGTTCATGTGAAGGTTATAGTCGTCCAGCAATCTGCTCATATCCTCTCTGTTTATCCTCCTCTAGCTACCAATGGTCAATCATCTCACATTCTTATATCCTTTCTGTTTATTCTCTAGCTACCAACGGTCAATCATCTGACATTCTTATGTCCTCTCTGTTTATCCTCCTCTAGCTACCAATGGTCAATCATCTCACATTCTTATATCCTTTCTGTTTATCCTCTAGCTACCAACGGTCAATCATCTGACATTCTTATGTCCTCTCTGTTTATCCTCCTCCAGCTACCAATGGTCAGTCATCTGACATTCTTATATCCTCTCTGTTTATCCTCCTCTAGCTACCAACGGTCAATCATCTCACATTCTTATATCCTCTCTGTTTATCCTCCTCCAGCTACCAACGGTCAATCATCTGACATTCTTATATCCTCTCTGTTTATCCTCTAGCTACCAACGGTCAATCATCTGACATTCTTATATCCTCTCTGTTTATCCTCCTCCAGCTACCAACGGTCAAACATCTCACATTCTTATATCCTCTCTGTTTATCTTCCTCTAGCAACCAACGGTCATTCGGAGTGTTTGCGTTTGCTGATTGGAAATGCTGACCTCCAGAGTGCAGTGGACGTTCAAGACGGGAATAGACAGTAAGTCATTTGGGTTTTGGATACAATTCCTGAAATAAAGAGATTTTGACACTAGGGATGCATCCCAAATGGCAACCTATACCTTACGTGGTGCACTACTTTAAACCAAAGCCCTGTGGGCTCAGGTCAAAAGTAGTGTACGATATAGGGAATAGGTTGCCATTTGGGACTCAGCCTGGTTATTACCAGTTTGTAATATGACCTGTTGTCTTGTGTATCAGAACCCCTCTGATGCTGTCGGTGCTGAGCGGACACACAGACTGTGTGTACTCACTGCTCAACAAGGGAGCCAGAGACAAATGGCACAGAACAGCTCTACACAGAAGGGTAGTGAGGAGACGTCCGGACACATCGTGGTGCTGCGGTGGCTCCTACACACCGCCCAGTCAGTGTGGACCCTCCCCGTCATCACAGACAACCAGGGCTACACGCCAATACATTGGGCCTGCTACAACGGTACGTACTGGACAGAGGGACAGCGAAGTGAGCCCGAGGCCACAAACAAATACACACATAAATATAGCGTGTCTTAAATCACCACAGCCAGCTTCGGGAGGGCACGAACCGAGACAGTCCGCACAGGAGCCTTAAAAGTCCCTCAGACTGAGAGAGAGAGAAAAGGGGGGAGGGAGAGGGGGAGGCACAACAGGCTGGCTGGCCCACACTCATCCTCTCGTACCACCAGGTGTCCTTCCAGCAGATACTGGACTTCAGAGGAACTGCTGCTTCTATACCCCATCTTTACCTTTACCCACAAAGGTCCTAAACGGTAGAAAGTGTCCGGCCAACAGACAGACGCCTTATGATGGCAATAACCTGTAGTCCAAGGGGATTTTAGCACCTCACTGAGAGCAAAACAGACAGGGACCAAAAGATGTGGAAAAAGCATTTTTCATGAGAGTGATTGTCTTGTTTATCCGCACACTAAGACAGTCAGAACGCACCTAGCCTCTTGTCTGTAATCCATGTGGGAGGAGGGGAAATCATACATTTTTTATGAACAAACATTTTAATAAAATCATTCATGTCTTAAGCTCTGTGGGAATCAACAAATCGTAGTATTTGCTCTCATGAGTAATTGTAAAGATTTGATGATCCCAAATGGAACCCTATTCCCTATACTGAATAGTAAACTACTGTTGAACAGGGCCCATAGTGGTCTGGTCAAAAGCAGTGCACTCTAAAGGAAATAGGGTGCCATTTGGGATGCTGGTTTTGCATACCGGTATGTGAGCAACAGGACTTTTTGATGGGACATATTACATTTGTGTTATTAAACCTACCTGTCCTTTGGCCTCTAGAAAGTATTTTAGAAAGTAAATGATTAATTCATGTATTCTTTCTTGTGATATTTATGTCATCATTTTGTGCCTTCGTTAGTTACTAAGGGGTGGTTAGGAGAGTAGGGGCAACTGTATGAGCGAAAACAATGATGCACACTAAGTACTACAACGTTTGTGAAAAGCACTGATACTATCCCGAGGCATGTGAGGTGGAAAACATGTCTCCCTTGGAGAGGAGAAACACTGTAAACCAATGGTAGAACAGCAGCAATTAGATTTTCTTCTGTTGGAAAATAAATATCTATATTATTTGTCTTTGGTCTTATAATCAATGTTTTTTAAAACTTCTTGAGAATACAGGGGGTGCTATTTTCCCATTAGCATAATTTGCTCAACAGATTAAACTGCCTCTTATTCAATTATTGCTCTTACTACATGCATATAAATAATACCATTGGAAAGAAAACAATCTCTAGTTTCTAAAACCGTTTCAATTTTGTCTCTGAGTGATACAGAAGTCATTTCACAGCACTTTCCATGACCAAGAACATAAAATCAAGATGTGTTATGCTGGCTTCAAAGCTCTGCCTATATATGGTCGTGCCCCCTATGACCCGAAACACACCTCATTCGCCTTCCTCTGGGTGTCAAGAAGACGTCAGAGGAGAAATTCTTTGTTTATCTGGTACTGACGTGAAATAAGACCTATTTCTTTGGCGTGACCGACAACTTCCGGTTTGCTGATTCGCACGAGTTGGAGCTGCGATTGTGTACTGTTTTGCTGGCGTTATGGATGAAAACTATCTCCGTGTCGAATTTTGTTTGATACATGTGACCATATCATCGTAATGTATGTTTTTTCAATATAGTTTAATCAGATTATTTGAATTTTTTTGGGAGTTTTGCGGTGTTCCGTTGTCACAATTTATTTACATTTGAGAGATCTGTGCCACTCGACCGGTACCTGTGCTAAATGGAGTGGGAAAGGAAGATTTCTGAACGGAACCAACGACTCATCTTGACAAAGGACACTTTGATCAACATTCTGATGAAAGATCAGCCATAGTAAGACCCAATTTACGATGTTATATCATATCTGTTGTGCATGTGAACTGACCGTGGGCGCCTAGCCGAATCTGCCTTGTATAGCTATGCTAATTTAGCGCTACATTTTGTTTTCGTTATAAAACATTTAATAAATCTGAAATATTGTTTGGATTCACCAGATGTTGGGCTTTCAATATCTGTACGCTGTGTATTTTTCTGAAATGTTTTAAGATGAGTAATTCGTTATATGACGTTGGTCTCTGTAATTGTTCTGGCTGGGTCAGCACTATTTCAGATTGCAGCTGCAATGTAGAACTGTGATTTATACCTGAAAAATGCACATTTTTCCCCAAAAAAACTATGCTATACCATAAATATGTTATCAGACTGTCATATTATGAAGTTGTTTCTTGGTTAGTGGCTATATATATTTTTATCTAGTCGAATTAGTGATAGCTACTGACGCAGGAAAAAGCTGTTGGGAGTAAAAAAATCGTGTCCTTTGCTAACGTGGTTAGCTAATAGATTTACATATTGTGTCTTCCCTGTAAAACATTTTAAAAATCTGAAATGGTGGCTTTATTCACAAGATCTGTATCTTTCATTAGGTGGCTTGGACTTGTGATTTAATGATATTTAGATGCTACTATTTAATTGTGACGCTATGCTAGCGATGCTAATCAGTGTGGGGGGGGTGGGGGGTGATCCCGGATCCGGGGTTGAGGCTCGTTAGAGGTTAACAGGTTTTGCTTGCTTTAACTTTTTCAAAAAATGAAACCACTCAATCCTTGTATGTGATTCCATGTTCAAATCCCCGTTTTTGTCTCTTTTTGAAAATAATTTTAACTGGAAATATGTGCAATACATTTGCTATGTTCACCAAATCAGCAACAAGAGGTTCACAGGTTTGTTCGTGTCATTTTCATTCTTTTAAACGGATGAAACTAGCACGTACATATGAAATAGTGACTGAATTCGAAACGCCCATGAATTCTTTCAGTATCTGAAGTTGGCTGTATATTTTATGAGTAATAAATGTTATTTAATGATGAACTCTGGGTTATCGGTGTGGGTTATGTATTCTATTTTATTTTGCATTGCGTCCACAACATTACATTTTTAAAGGCAATAGTAGCCTACATTTGTTTACAACTCGCAGGATTTCCATGCGTGAATTTACAACCGCACAGAGCGCTGCATCAGCACGAGATTGGAAGTGCGTCAAATCTGTACAGCATTGTTACGTCATCACTGATAAACGTTGAAACTGATGAGAAACCGCGGGAGCAGTTCAGTGATTCTCGCTAGTGCTGGAGGAGCGTGCATTTTGGCAAGGAAATGTACTGATTTTGCAAGGACATGGAGAATAAAGAGTTCAAGGTAGGCATGTTATTTAAGCAATAAGGCCCAAGGGGTTGTGGTATATGGTCAATATACCACGGCTAGGGGCTGTTCTTACGCACGACGCAACCCGAAGTGCTAGGACACAGCCCGTAGCCATGTGGTATATTGGCCATATATCACGAATCCCCGAGGTGCTTTATTGCTATTTATTATAACTGGTTACCAACATAATTAGAGCAGTAAAAAATACACGTTTTGTCATACCCATGGTATACAGTCTGATATACCATGGCTTTCAGCCAATCAGCATTCAGGTCTCTATCCACCCAGTTTATAATTATTTTTAAATCCCCATTTATATTAATTACTGTGGATTAAATATTGTTAAATAAATAAAATTATGTGCTATTCATTCTGTAATATCAAAATACAAAGTCTATGGCCGGGGAGTCATGAGAGTTGGCTAAAGGTACAGTAGAATCTGTTGTGGGTCAAATGGGGGACTAGGGTCAAAGGTTATTATGACACCACCATCACATTTCCGTCCTAAATGGCACCCTGTTCCCTATGTAGGCTAGTGCACTACTTTTGACCAAGATACATACACTGGTTGGCTGACGTCACGAAAAACATGCGTGCTCATCAATGGCCGGAATGCGTGTATCTTGTTATGACTCTAAACCTCAGCTAGCAAGTGCTCATTATGCAAATGTATTTGTTTGCAATTAACATTTAGAGACTAAATATAGTTTACATGTTGTCAACGTTCTAAGCGAACCCTGTCTATTTACCCTGTCTATTTTACCCACAGTTACTTGCCAGTGTTGTTGCTAAACAACCAACCCGTCTATATAGCCCCACAGTGGAGGTGTCATAATACCCATAAAACCTAGCGGTCAAACAGGGAGGGAAATGGTTCCAATCGTTTTTCCACCATTAATTTTTCCCATAGGCGATTTTAGAAACACATAAAACAAGGGCTGTGTTTCATGTGGGTTTACCGTGGTGTGACATTTTTATAAGCATGTAAAGCTCTCATGGACAAGGTGACTTTTAGCAATACATTTGGCTCTATTTACTCTCAGATTCGAAATTTCTAATTAGCATCAAAGTAGACATGCAAAACTACAAATCCCTGCAAGCTCCTAAACGTCATTTCTAGCTGACACCTTTGCTAACAGGTATTGTGTCAATTTAAAACTTGCACTAAACAGTTCACAGAATTGTCCATTTAAAGAAATGTAGCCAATTTATTAATTACTACATTTAGCTAACATTAGATAGTTAGTCAAGAGATTCTTACCTTTGCCTCGATCAGCATGATCATCGTGGCATTTGAAATTCTTTATGATAGCCACATTAACAGCTAATTAGCATTTCATTTTGGGGGGTAAATACAGGCGAATATATTGATAAAAGTCACCTTGTCCTAGAGAGATTTACACAGTTATCAAAATGGTAAGCCTACCTGAAACACAGCCCTTATTTTAAGTGTTTCTAAAATCCACTATGGGAAAAATGTATGGTGGGAAAACGATTGGAACCATTTCCCTGTTTGACTACTAGGTTTTATGGGGATTTTGACTCATTACTGTGGCACTCTATAGGGCTCCGGCCAAAAGAAGTGCACTATATTGGAAATAGGGTGCTATTTCGGACACAAGCATAGATATGATGCATTATGATGTGACCGTAGAAATAGAATCACTAGAAAGGAAAGAGCCTCTGACCATGGCAATTTGACTGGTAAACTGAACTGTACACCTGACATGATGTTCTGGTGATTCTATTTCTATGCATATGATGCATTATGATGTGACAATGAGTGTTGGGTTAAAGGTGCTTTCAAGGCAAGTGATCTTGGTCAAATCATGACTTCCATGGTCTTTAGGTCGGAATGTTGGAGCTCTAAAAAGATGCCAGAGTTTCCTACTTTATTTAATTTAATTTTTTGTCATTTTTTTGTGATATCCAATTGGTAGTTACGATCTAGTCTCATCACTGCAACTTCCCAACGGGCTCGGGAGAGGTAAAGGTCGAGTCAGGAGTCCTCCGAAACATGACACGCCAAGCCGCGCTGCTTCTGACTTGGAAATCCAAGTTGGATGACTGTTGAAAACGATTTTTCCCTGTCGGAGTTAGTTTTTTCCCCCCGGTTGTCTTGAACGCACTGAAGTCGGAAGTCAGAGAGTTCCCAGTTGTTTTCAACACGGCTAAAGGCGACACAGTAGGTGACATCCAAACATGACTTTGTCCTGTCTTTCAGGAGTCAGAGGTCAGTGGGAATGACCTCACCCTCATAGACCTGGATGACCCCATCAATGACGGTGATGTTATGAAGGAAGACAGGTAAGTGATTTACACTAATGACACATTTGTGACTGGTTACAGGATAACATAGGCCTACAAATACAGATTCTGTAGTAGGTCAAAGGTCCTATGGAGAGGTAGGCCCAGAGCCATGTATTTAGAGAGATGGAACATCTATCTGCATTATGTTGCATTTACATCAATATGTATACATTATATGACACAGTATAATCAAAGATATCCATATGAGAGCTGGCTCCCCATGCGCAATATTGACATTTTAAACAATAATATGTAACTGAACATCTATTTTATAATTGACTTATTGGGTAAATGAAAGGCTCAAAGGCGCTAACATGGAGTCCTTTCTAAAAGTTTGCCAAATTCTCTAAATACTGTATATAACTCTGGATAGGCCGAGTCATCTCAGAGTATTGGAACCATATAATTCGAGTGATTCTATTCTAATTCTAGAATGATTCTATTCTACTTCTATGATTCTAATTCTATAATTGGAACACATCCTCACACTCACATTATAGCACATTATAGTGACCTTAGAGAGATTCCTTTTTCTGTATCTAGATCTGATAAAGATCACAGAGAGGTTGAGAGACAGACCACGTTGGAAGAGGCTGTTCTAGAGACAGATATCCAAACTCTGTCACTAGAGGCTGAAGGAGAGATTGAGATGCAGGAGGCTGATCTGAAGACAGATGGCACGTCTCAGTCACAGAAGGTTGAAGGAGAGAGTGAGTTGGACGAGGCCGTTGTCATCCCATCTCAGTCACAGGAGGTATGATGTATTGTGTTTTGTGTTTTAATGACGCATTGAAGATTAAAATGACAAATGAATTTTCAAAGCTTGAGCTAGTAAAGGTCTTCTAATCTAGGAGGCCAAAGGTGAGAGTGAGTTGAATCAGGTTGATCTGAAGACAGCCACATCAACTCTGACACTGGAGGTCGAAGGAGAGAGTGTGATGTAGGAGAGTGATGATCTACAAACAGCCGGGACATCTCAATCCCAGGAGACTGAACGAGTGGCAAAGGTAAATGCTTCCAGATAACAGTGTGTGTGTACATTTCTGTTTGTGCATGCAGACAGTAGTTCGTAAACAGACATTGCATTAACAGTGCTATGGCGAATTTGATTGAATTCCAGCCTAAGTCTGCTTTCTGTCGTCCCCATCAGGCTGCAGTGGTGACCTTCACTAGCGTGACCCGCAAGGCTGCAGCCTCCCAGACCAGCCTCACCCTCAGCAGGGGAAAGAGAAGCTACCCAGACCTACACACCTTTGTGCAGGACATGAAGGATGGGTAAGTTGCTCTTTGGCTTCCCCATGCATCCCCTAGATATGTTCCCTATTAGAGCCTTGGTCAACAATAGTTCAGTATTTGAGGAATAGGGGCCATTTGGGACGCACCCATAAGGACAATTTCAATTGCATACTCCTCACGTCCTCTCTTCTCGCCTCCTTCTCAAAACCCATTGGATGAGAAAGCCCTCCCTTTTGACCTTCTCGTCCAATGGGTTTTGAGAAGGAGGTGATGAGTCTCGGGCAAATACAAGGGACTCAACTGACCAAATGACCAATCAGGGATGTTTGGATGTGGCCTAGTTCCGTAGAGGTCCATCCATAACGTAATCTAAGAGAATAGAGGTAATGTCATGTAGTTTAATTGCGTACCTTTATTTATTTACTTTTCAGCCATTGGAATCTGCTGAGTGAGAATATGCGTGCCGGGGTGAGTTATAGTCACTTCTAAAGTAGTTCATGTTGGTAAGATGGACCAAACATTCCAAACTCTTATTGGTGGAAATCGTGCAGGACCTTTAATTCAGAGGTTCCCAAACTTTTTCACTCAGGCCCCCCTTTCCAGCATTGTGGAACATCCTGAACCACTGCTTTAATTGACTAGCTTGAGTGAACACATGGTGCAGCAGTGCAGCTCCGTTAACAAACTAACTCTGTATGGTCTTTTAACATTTCAGATGAGCAGACATGAGTTTAGTGCCAGGTGCATGGATATCACAAATTGGGTGATGGAGTCTACATCCACTGTGGTCATTCCCGCCCTTGACCTCACCATGCAGATAGAGCTCTCTGATTCGTCAAGCTCTTCTGGATCAGGAAGTAATGAGGCAAGAGAAGTGACCTCTCTTGGCCGCAGCGTCAGATTCAGCTTTAGTGGAGGACCCAGTAGGCGCACCAGTTCTAGAACCACTTGCAGCACACGAACTCCCACCCCTTTCCCCTCCTCTCACAGGTACTTACCCTTATCCCCTCCTCTCATAGGTACCTAACCCTATCCCCTCCTCTCATAGGTACTTATCCTTATCCCCTCCTCTCATAGGTACCTACCCCTATCCCCTCCTCTCATAGGTACCTAACCCTATCCCCTCCTCTCATAGGTACCTAACCCTATCCCCTCCTCTCATAGGTACTTACCCCTATCCCCTCCTCTCATAGGTACTTACCCCTATCCCCTCCTCTCATAGGTACCTAACCCTATCCCCTCCTCTCATAGGTACTTACCCCTATCCCCTCCTCTCATAGGTACCTACCCCTATCCCCTCCTCTCACAGGTACCTACCCCTTTTCCCTCCTCTCACAGGTACCTACCCCTTTTCCCTCTCACAGGTACCTACCCCTTTTCCCTCCTCTCATAGGTACCTACCCCTATCCCCTCCTCTCACAGGTACCTACCCCTTTTCCCTCCTCTCACAGGTACCTACCCCTTTTCCCTCTCACAGGTAGCTACCCCTATCCCCTCCTCTCACAGGTACCTACCCCGATCCCCTCCTCTCACAGCTACCTACCCCTATCCCCTCCTCTCACAGGTACCTACCCCTAGCCCCTCTTTTCACAGGTACCTACCCCTAGCCCCTCCTTTCACAGGTACCTACCCCTATCCCCTCCTCTCACAGGTACTTACCCCTTTCCCCTCCTCTCATAGGTACTTACCCCTTTCCCCTCCTCTTCTTGTAGGTCTTTCTAAAAACATTATTCCCATGTCCCTTGTTATAGGTACAAATATCCATTCCAGATCCACTTAGTGAGAAATACTACTTAGATACTTCCAAATTCTTGGATCATATTTTGTATTTTGTTACCATGTACTATTCATTTCTGTTGTGCCTTCTGCAGGTCCATGACTTCCTTGCTGAGTGAGGATGAAGAGCGATATGTCTCCTCACCTGAGGGTGGTGATAGAGAGATGAGACACAGACCCCACTCAGCACCACTGAGATCTGTGTTTGGAATCTCTGAGGATTCTGTCTTCAACATGGTCCAGAGCGGCCAGTCGCAGAGTGACATCGTACTGTCGTCCAGTTGGAGTAGACGGGAGAAATACAGACCTGTCAAAATACCAACGGACACCAGGTTTATGATGGGTATTGTAGAGTTGGTTATGAACCTTCTCAACTCCAGATTGGCTGAGCTAATGCGAAGTCTCAGTCAGGGAACTCTAGGTCCGCTGTCTGGTAGTATCTCAGCAAGTCAGCAGTTTGCCCAAGAGATGGTAAGCATGGTGTCTGCTAAGATGTATTCCCATGCCATAGAGCATATTGCGCATGGCCACAAGTCTCCCCTTGAGTTAGAGAGGGACCTTGAGGCCATATTGGGTCCTCTGGCTGGACAGGTTATAGTCATCATCATAGATAGCATCTTCAAGGCTAAAGCCAACGGAGGAAACAAGGGGCGAGCGACCAGCCCCTTGACCTATTTTCTCACTGCCATTTCGGCAGAAGTACAAAGCCTAGTTGTTCAGAGATCGGCTAGCAGACCGTCCACCAGACTGTCCAACAACGACCCACTGCTGAACATTTCCAAGTCAAAGGTCTTAAGATCAGTTCTGCTCAAAATGGCAGAACTCTTTGGTCAAGGTCCAAGTGAAACCTGTCTAGTTCCACTAGTCCAGAGTCAGTCCGACAACTCTATTTGCGACTGGACTCTGAATGCAGGCACCATTCATCCAAGTCAATTTCTGTCCAACAACAGAATGACAGAAGTGTCATCCGATGTTGTGGATCTTGTACTTGAGGTTTTTGGGATAACAGGATTTTTGGATAGGAGGAGCCCGTCAAGGCCACAGAGTGCCTGCTCCTACAACTCAGCTAGTGGAGCAATAGATATGAGAGCTCTTGCTGGGGACTTGGTCAGACAGGTGTCTGTCAAACTCAGACCCTTTGTCTCTGAGAGTCAACTCTCCACCATGTCCATGACAGATCTGTCATCATCTATTTCTGACTCCACCTTGAAGCAGTTGTGTTGTAGCTCTGCTGTTGCTGCAGCAACTGTCTGTCAAGCAATCAAAACGGAGCTCGAGAGCCAGAGACCTACCAACCTGTCAGCCAGAGACCTACTATCGTCTCTGGTAGAGACCATTGAGGACATGGATATCTCTGATGTCCTCCAGGGCCCGTCGGCCATTTTGGAGGAGGCTGCTATGATAAAGCACCCAGAGATGTCCACCTCGATAATATACAGGTCTTTGCTTCTCGACTCATCTCTCGCCTCCTCTAACATGGTAACTGAGAGCATTATCTTCAACAGTCCACGCCCATCAGAGGAGAATGTGAGTATTCAGAAGGTGCTCCCTGCTGATAAAGTTGACATCCTCCATGGTCAACCAGTGGAGGAGTATATCATCAAAGCTGAACAATGCATCACTCAGGTCATTCAGGATGCAGCTGTGACATATACTGGCGTGCTGGATAAAACCGACACTTGTGGGAAACTGTCGGAAGTTCTGTCTGTCTGTGTTTCCGCGGAGAATATTGAGGAAGCATCCTCTGATCTATTTGGTGGAATTATTTCCGACCTGCATGAGGTATTTGAGGTCAATAAGGCCTCCATGCGTACGAAATCAGGTCGCAAAATGTTCTGGGTGGAAGTGAGTTCAGGTTCCCAGAAGATTTATACCAAAACCTTGGACAAACTGAGGAAGCTTTTCACCTCTCACCTTCTCACCGAGGGAAAAAATACTCCTGTGCAAATTGAGCTCTATGACACTGGACTACTTGTAACTGAGACCACTGTGGAGGTATCTCCTGTACAGAAGACAGACAGTAATACCTCTTCTATGTCCTCAGCCTCAGCCCACCAGCTCACCCTCGACACCTGCACTAAAGGGGTCATCAAACAGGTGATCTCGGTGCTGAGGTTGGAGACTTCAAAGGAAGACCGCTTCGCTTCCGTTGGGGAGAACACGTCAAATGCGTCCTTCGACTTCAACCAGAAGTTGGACTCGATAATTTTGAAATTGGAGGACCTCAGCATTTCGAGTGACGTGACGTCAGCCGAGATTGCCACGCTCACGCGATCTCGTAGTGCAGCCAGCAGAACCTCTAACATTTCCATCCAGAGCTTTCACAGTGCTGAGTTCCGAGCTAAGGCCACAGAGATTGTGCGTGAGGCCATTCTCAGAGCTGCTAGCGAAGCCAACTGTTTTTTGCCACAGAGCATGCTGCCTAGCATCACCTTCTCACACCATGTGGTTTCTACAACTGAAGATATATTGAAAATGATCATGCAAGACCTTGAAAGTGTATCCCAGTACACAGTGGAGGACGCAGACTCCTTCCCACTAGGAGAGAAAAAGCTGCAGTCCCAACTCAATCCCAGAGGTGTCTTTGACAACTCATTTTTTGCTGCTCAAATCATGTACCACAGAGTAAAGGATAGACTGAACGTCTTTTTGTCTTTTCCACCCGTGTCAGTCACCACAGCCAAAGATGTGCTGGACTTCACCCCTGTGGAGACACTCAGATGTTCGAAGTCCCCTGACACTGCTCCTGTTAAGGACAGGAGCCGCCCTCCGTCTGTGAGAAGTGAGAAGCCATTTTCAAAAGTCAGTTTGACTAAGAGGTTTAAAGCCCTTGTGTCTTCGAGTGGCTCCTCCACAGACCACCATGTAATTGACACATGCAGTGAGGATGTCAGTCTGCCCACCAGGAGTATGTCAGTTGTGAGCGACACCAGTTTGAAGAGAGCCTCTCCTCTCCATGGTTGTGGATTGAGTGGAAGTTGTGACCCTCTTGTGGCTCTACAAGACGGAACAGTGGCATTCAGCCAAGAAGGCTTAGGCAAAACTGCAAAGAAGACACTCAGCTTGATCCTAAATGTGATCAAGTGCAGATTGGCCAACTCTGAGAGTTCATCTGTTGGGCAGAATGCAAGTGAGGAGTGTCTGATAGCCACTAACATGTTAGACTCTCTACTGGAGAGCCTTGACCTGTTGCCTGACATGAGCGCTGCCGATGAGATCACAAGGACAGAATGCCATACCTCTAATGCAATGGACAAGACAGGTTCACAGTCAGCGCTTGTGAGCCAACAAGAAATGAACATATCTGACACCAGTATCATAGTGAAAACTATAATGGACACATTGAAGACAGACGACCCAGAGATGACTTCAGCAGAAGAAAATCTGGATAGGCTTCTGTCAATTGAAGCCCTTCAAGATGCGTCTGGCAACCTGATCGCAAAGGTCCATGGTCTCATTCAGGAGATAACCATAAGCCGCCAGCTTCAATCCATGACTGGCCATAGAAGCCTCTCTCAACCAGCGCTGCCAAATCCAGCACTGAGGAAGCTGTCAAAGGACGATGCGTCAGAGCTCGTTTACAGCTTTGCCCACACTTCTGTTAGCAGACTCCTGGGGCAGTGTTTGGGTAGGCCTATGCCACCCACTGCTGACAGGGTTTTGGATCAGGTCATCAAGTTGATGACAGACATGGTGATGGACAGTCTGACTGATCTGTCCAAGTCTGCAATGGAGGGTGGTAAGTGAAAGTACCTCTTTTCATCTGCATAGGACTTCATTGTAACATGATGCTCAATACATTGCGTTTTATGATGTGAACTTTGCTGGTTGTTTCCAAAATGGGACCTTCTTCCATGTTTAGTGCACTACTTTTGACCAGAGCCAGACCCTATGGGCCCTGTTCAAAAGTAGTGCACTATAAAGGGAAGAGAATGTCTTTTGGAACGCAGTGACTGCTTTCCATTGTTGCGTCCTCTTCTCCCAGTTATTGTACCCAGGTCAGTCACACCAGCTTGCTCTTCTTACTTAGACACCAGCAATGCCGCAAGTGACATCACTCATGGCGTTGTGGCTGACCTTAATGCTACTGAGGAATTCCCTGCCAGGGGCCTTAGCCCGGCTGATGTAAAGGCTGACGGCATGGCCCGCCTTCCCTCTGCCAGAGGGGAAGAGACTAAGAAGAACAGGAAGTGGCGCTTCCTACCCAAAATTGGCACGATTCCAAAGATCAGGATGAAGGTAGGGGGCTCAGTGTTTTGAGATTACCTCTGTAAGGCAGGCCTGAAATGTACCCTACAGATTCACTAAACTAAACCTAATGTCTCTCAGCATTAGAACAATGCTGTTGTCATTGTCTTTAGGAGGTTGAGTGAGGCCGCTGTAATACAATCCTAATACACATGGGAGAGAGTCAATGCCTGTGTCCCAAATTGCACCCTATTCCCTATATAGTGCAATACTTTTGACCAGAGCACTATGGGCCCTTGTCAAAAGTAGTGCCTTACGTAGCCAATAGGGTGCCTTTAGGGATGCATACCATATATTTTACACAGGCTCAGTTGTCCTGATGTGTTTTGTCAACAGCTGTTCAAGACAAAAGGGGAAACGAAGAGCCACCCTGAACAGGATGCGCTGCCTACCAAACGTCTCAGAGAGACTCGTATTTCACAGAGTAAGTGATAAGCATCGATAATGTCATATTGATGTATCACCCTATGGCCAGCTTGTTAAAACGGTGACTACAGATACAGGCGGACAGACAGACGGATAGACAGGCAGACAGACAGACAAACACACACGTTCATTTTCTGATTATGAAATATTCTTATCACAGATGCTGGGTGTGAGGTTCCAGAGGTTCCATCCACTTCCCCACCCAAGGAGGACCTGACAACCACACTGGCCCCTGCTCCCCAGGAGTCCCAGTCCCGTAAACACCCTCTCTTAGTCAGGGTGTTACGAGCTATCTCCAGAGCCGTCTCCAAACCATTCAGAGGAGCTTTTGGGAAGAAGAATTAGCCAAATGCCTGATTTTATTACTATTTTAATCAGAGCCTTTATTTAATAAAACATTACTGCATTGATTTCTGTCTATAGTAGTCTTACTGTTTGTGCAAGATAATGGTAAAGTACTTCAAACCACATAGTCAAACGTATTTATAGTGAAGCACTTCATATATTTTTTATTTTATTTAACGTTCATTTAACTAGGCAAGTCAGTTAAGAACAAATTATTATTTACGATGACGGCCTACCCCGGCCAAACCTGGATGGATAAGATGAACAGAGAACACTTTGTAACACTTTCTATGAAGCCCATATCTATAATGCATACACTCAAGTTTACTTATCATTGGGAAAGGTAGGCCAAACGGCCTTTACTCATCATTGGGAAAGGTAGGCCAAACGACCTTTACTCATCATTGGGAAAGGTAGGCCAAACGGCCTTTACTCATCATTGGGAAAGGTAGGCCAAACGGCCTTTACTTATCATTGGGAAAGGTAGGCCAAACGGCCTTTACTTATCATTGGGAAAGGTAGGCCAAATGGCCTTTACTTATCATTGGGAAAGGTAGGCCAAACGGACTTTACTTATCATTGGGAAAATTGGTAGATTCTCTGGAAAGGAGGTCTTCAGTCCCAAGGTCCCTAGCTTGGAGCGGACTATGGTGTTGAACGCTGGGCGGTAGTCTATGAACAGCATTCTCACATAGTTATTTCCCCTCTTAATTGAGATTGCTTCATCTGTGGATCTGTTGGGGAGATATGCAAATTGGAGTGGGTACAGGGTGTCTGGGATGATTGTGTTGATGTGGTCATGACCAGACTTTCAAAGCACAGATGTGAATGCTACAGACAGGTTACCTTGGAGTTCTTGGGAACACGGACAATGGTAGTCAGCTTGAAATATGTCGGGATTACAGACTGTCCTGTGAGGATCCAAATAGGTCAGATCAGGTTTGCAATGAATGACTTCAACAAGATCCCTTCTTTTTTTAACCTTTATTTAACTAGGCAAGTCAGTTAAGAACAAATTCTTCGTTTCATTGACGGCCTAGGAACAGTAGGTTAACTGCCTTGTTCAGGGGCAGAACGACAGATTTGTACCTTGTCAGCTCGGGGATTCGATCTTGCAACCTTTCGGTTACTAGTCCAACGCTCTAACCACTAGGCTACGCTGCCGCCCCCTCTCACCCACAGAGGGGGGAGGAGGGAACTGGTGGGGGTTAACAACTGACGCCCTTTTGCTTTGTTTCAAGAATACTTTTTCCCGACGAAATTCTAACACGTTCAGAAGCAACTACTGGAATAATATATCTAACATAAAACGTGGGGAATGGTCAGAGGTGATCTAAAGAACACTAATGTTGTTTTGTTAGTTATGTAGTCATTATAAATGTTATAAAGGAAATACTGTAACATGGAAAGTACACCCACTACATATGTGAAGTGTCCCTCCAATGTGTTGTGCATGAAATGGAGAAGAACAACAGTAGAAGACTTGTTGGACGATGACTGTTAAGAATGATGATATGAGAGAGACTTCCGCCAATGGCGAAGCTCTAACAAGACGCATCTGCGTAGTGTCCTCGAACTTTCAAACAGTTTTAAGGCATTTTGACATTGTTAAACTGTTCGTTAATAGTGCGTTGGAAGTTAAAACATTTATTGTATCGCCAAAACAAAATATGCCAAATATGTCAAAGCCTCAGACGAGGCATGGAAAAATGCCCCTCTCTGACAGCCCTTCATCGGCCTCGGCGGATGCTAGCTCGGGAAGAAGCACCAGCATGGTTCAGAATGGAGATGGACAAGGGTATAACAAAAATAAATCCAAGAGACACTTTCTGAACCCCTCAGCAAAATTGATGTACTGGTCGATAAACTCCACGAAGACCATAAAGTCACAAATGGACGAGTGACAAAGTTAGAAAAAGACCATGCTGACCACCAGGCTGCCATCCTGGACGTCCGTGAGGAAGTGGACCAAAAATACAAGAAGTTGGAAGACTCCATCGCTAAACTCGAGGAGAAATTTGATTATTATGAACATTTCCAAAGGCACTCGAATTTGAGACTTCAAGGTTTCCCGGAGGTCGTGGAGGGAAGAGATGCGATCTCCTTTCTACAGGATTCCCAAAATTCTGGATCTACCCCCTCCTGCGCACCCACTGGAGATTGGAGATACTGGAGATACTCGGCCTTGTCTCAGGATAGTAAGTTGGTGGTTGAAGCTATCCCTCTAGTGGTGTGGGGGCTGTGCTTTGGCAAAGTGGGTGGGGTTATATCCTGCCTGTTTGGCCCTGTCCGGGGGTATCGTCGGATGGGGCCACAGTGTTTCCCGACCCCTCCTGTCTCAGCCTCCAGTATTTATGCTGCAGTAGTTTGTGTCGGGGGGCTAGAGTCAGTCTGTTATATCTGGTTTATTTCTCCTGTCTTATCCGGTGTCCTGTGTGAATTTAAGTATGCTCTCTAATTCTCTCTGTTTCTCTCTCTCTCGGAGGAGGACATGCCTCAAGACTACCTGGCCTGATGACTCCTTGCTGTCCCCAGGCCACCTGGCCGTGCTGCTGCTCCAGTCTCAACTGTTCGGCCTGCGGCTATGGAACCCCGACCTGTTCACTGGACGTGCTACCTTGTCCCAGACCTGCTGTTTTCAACTCTCTAGAGACAGCAGAAGCGGTAGAGATACTCTGAATGATCGGCTATGAAAAGCCAACTGACATTTACTCCTGAGGTGCTGACCTGTTTCACCCTCTACAACCACTGTGATTATTATTATCTGACCCTGCTGGTCATCTATGAACATTTGAACATCTTGCCCATGTTCTGTTATAATCTCCACCCGGCACAGCCAGAAGAGGACTGGCCACCCCTCATAGCCTGGTTCCTCTCTAGGTTTCTTCCTAGGTTTTGGCCTTCCTAGGGAGTTTGTCCTAGCTACCGTGCTTCTACACCTGCACTGCTTGCTGTTTGGGGTTTTAGGCTGGGTTTCTGTACAGCACTTTGTGACATCAGTTGATGTAAGAAGGGCTTTATAAATACATTTGATTGATTGACAGTGATGAGCTTTGAGTGCACTATGGTGTTGAACGCTGAGCTGTAGTCAATGAATAGCATTCTCACATAGGTGTTCCTTTTGTCCAGGTGTGAAAGGGCAGTGTGGAGTGCAATAGAGATTGCATCATCTGTGGATCTGTTGGGGCGGTATGCAAATTGGAGTAGGTTTTGGGTTTCTAGGATAATGGTGTTGATGTGAGCCATGACCAGCCTTTCAGAAACACAGACGTGAGTGCTACGGGTCGGTAGCTATTTAGGCAGGTTACCTTAGTCTTCTTGGGCACAGGGACTATGGTGCAATGCTTGAAACATGTTGGTATTACAGACTCAGACAGGGAGAGGTTGAAAATGTCAGTGAAGACGCTTGCCAGTTGGTCAGCGCATGCTCGGGTACACATCCTGGTAATCCGTTTGGCCCTGTGGCCTTGTGAATGTTGACCTGTTTAAAGGTCTTACTCACATCAGCTGCGGAGAATGTGATCACACAGTAGTCCGGAACAGCTGGTGCTCTCATGCATGTTACAGTGTTACTTGCTTCGAAGCGAGCATATAAATAATTTAGCTCGTCTGGTAGGCTCGTGTCACTGGGCTGCTCTCGGCTGTGCTTCCCTTTGTAGTCTGTAATAGTTTGCAAGCCCTGCCACATCCGACCAGCATCGGAGCCGGTGTAGTATGATGTGATCTTTGTCCTGTATTGACGCTTTACCTGGTTGATGGTTCGTCGGAGGGCATAGCGGGATTTCTTATAAGCTTCCAGGTTAGAGTCCCGCTCCTTGAAAGCGGCAGCTCTACCCTTTTAGCTCAGGTCGGATTTTGCCTGTAATCCATGACTTCTGGTTGGGTTATGTACGTATAGTCACTGTGGGGATGACGTCATCGATGCACTTATTGATGAAGCCAGTGACTGATGTGGTGTAATCCTCAATGCCATCGGAAGAATCCCGGAAAATATTCCAGTCTGTGCTAGCAAAACAGTCCTGTAGTTTAGCATCTGCCTCATCTGACCACTTTTTTATTGATCTAGTCACTGGTGCTTCCTGCTTTAATTGTTGCTTGTAAGCAGGAATCCGGAGGATAGAAATATGGTCAGATTAGCCAAATGGAGGGTGAGGGAGAGCTTTGTATGCATCTTTGTGTATGGACTAAAGGTGGTCCAGAGTTTCTTTTCCTCTGGTTGCACATTTAACATGTTGATAGAGAGAGAGACAATACATTCCTGATCAGGTCACTTGGTTAGGAAAAACCCCTGACCCAACACACTGTGTCCCGACACACTGGGTCCCAACCCACTGGCTCCAACCTCCTGGATCCAACCCTCTGGATCCAATCTCCATCTCTTCATTACTTGGTTATGAAAACACACTGGTCCCAACCCCCTGGTCCCAACCCCCTGGTCCCAACCCCCTGGTCCCAACCCCCTGGTCCCAACACACTGGTCCCAACACACTGGTCCCAACACACTGGTCCCAACACACTGGTCCCAACCCCCTGGTCCCAACCCCCTGGTCCCAACCCCCTGGTCCCAACACACTTGTCCCAACCCACTGGTCCCAACCCACTGGTCCCAACCCCCTGGCCCAACCTCCATCTCTTCATTACTTGGTTATGAAACCCCCCTGGTCCCAACCCCCTGACCCCAATCCCCTGGTACCAACCCACTGGTCCCAACCCACTGGTCCCAACACACTTGTCCCAACCCACTGATCTCAACCCCCTGGCCCAACCTCCATCTCTTCATTACTTGAAGGAAATCATTCTCGAACACACTAGAGCTCTGTCTTTTCGTGGAGTTGTAATTGAACAGTGACTACACAGTTGAATGTGGGGAGGTGTATGTATGCATTGACTAAGGTCCAGGAGGTACTTGACCACGCTGATCATGCCGCTGGAGGCTGCAGAGTGGAGAGGGGTGTAGGCCTTCTTGTCTTTACAGGACACCTCTGATCCATGAGAGGCCAGCAGTTTCACCACCTCAATGTGCCCTATGGGGGGGAAAAGAGAGACAAAGAGAGAAACAGAGATGGAGAGAGAGACAGACAGATGGAGAGAGACAGAGAGATAGTCAGAGATATAGAGGGAGAGAGAGGTTAGTTTACAGTGGTACACAGCACCATTAGCAATACCTACATCGTGTTAGTACAATTGAAAACCTACATCTTATCAACATACTTAGTCCATCATTCTGACATAATAACACACTAGAGGTGGACCATACAGCTGAGCTGTGAGGCTAACACACAGCCAATTCATTCACTCACTGGGATAAGGACATTAGTCAGAATGTAAATGATGTGGTCAACTCATTACCCATGTAAGCAGCCCAGTGGATTGCTCGGCGGTCCTTCTTGTCAAAAGCATTAATGTTGGCTCCTCTGGAGAGAAGCAGCATCACCATCTAACAGGAAAAGGAGAGAGAAACAAAACACAGGCTGAGGAAAACTAAAGCAAGATCTGCTAAAATCTGGCGTCAAAGCCTCTCTTGAACAAACTCAAGCATACAACTAGGGCTGTGACGGTCATGGGACTTCCGGTGTCGGTGATTGACGTGTGGTGTGTACACAGTCATCGACATAACTGACAGCCGACGGACGGACGGGGGAAACATTAGCAAAGGAAAACATTAGAGTGTTTAGGCCTAACTGTCTTGCTCATAGCCGTGCGAGTCTCAAGTTAAGGGGAAGCTCATTTTCACCATAAAAAAATATATAAAGCATTCTATGCATCTTCACATTTACAGACTTATGTAAGATAGCTGACTATTGCTAATGTGATTAGTAAATTGGATAGTCATCATTTAGGCTAATAATATAACTCAATCACTGTTCGCAAAATAACGTCTGTTCAATGCAGCGCGTGGTGGACTAAGCCTAGTCTAGGCTATGTCAGATATGGTTCTCTTTACAGGATTTTTTTTTTCCCTTGTTAAAATATTTTTTATCATGCAATTCTACTACACTTTATATGACTATAGAGATTAGCAGAATCTTTTTCAATATGACTTTCAAGTGGCACTGACCCAGGGATAAAGAAAGTGAATATGCACACTCACCGGGGATATAGCCAATGGCAAAAATACTGTTCGCTCAATTAAGTTGAGAATTTTGATAACTAAAAGACAGATTAGTCTTTTCATTGTCTTCTCTTTGAAGCAATAGCCAATTGCTTTCCAAACTATGTTAGCCTGAGATAGTGTTCAGTCTTTCGTGAGATGCACTGTCAGGCTCATGTAAGAAGTCATATTTACACTTGACCACGTCTGTGATCAGTGCAAAAAAAATGGACGTCCTTTAGCTCTGTCCGAACCTCCCCCTTCACCTTGAAAAAGAAAGGTTTGGGAAACCCTGCTTTAACAGGCTAAAACTATTTTAAACCGGTCTTATTTTGAGACTAAGCCTACTCCAGCCTATAAGAACGAGGAGGAATGTCATAAAGTAAGTAGAACCAGATCATGAACTACAGTACTGTAAAGTGACAGATACTGAACAAGGTGCATACGGCTGATGGAAGGAGGCATCTGTTCTTAAATTGCTGGAGCACAGAAAGGATGTGTCCAGAACACATCCTACCTTTCCCAATGATGAGTAAAGACCGCTTGGCCTACCTTTCCCAATGATGAGTAAAGGACGTTTGGCCTACCTTTCCCAATGATGAGTAAAGGACGTTTGGCCTACCTTTCCCAATGATAAGTAAAGACCGTTTGGCCTACCTTTCCCAATGATGAGTAAAGACCGTTTGGCCTACCTTTCCCAATGATAAGTAAAGACCGTTTGGCCTACCTTTCCCAATGATAAGTAAAGACCGTTTGGCCTACCTTTCCCAATGATAAGTAAAGACCGTTTGGCCTACCTTTCCCAATGATGAGTAAAGGACGTTTGGCCTACCTTTCCCAATGATAAGTAAAGGACGTTTGGCCTACCTTTCCCAGTGATGAGTAAAGGCCGTTTGGCCTACCTTTCCCAATGATAAGTAAAGGACGTTTGGCCTACCTTTCCCAATGATGAGTAAAGGCCGTTTGGCCTACCTTTCCCAATGATAAGTAAAGGATGTTTGGCCTACCTTTCCCAATGATAAGTAAAGGCCGTTTGGCCTACCTTTCCCAATGATAAGTAAAGGACGTTTGGCCTACCTTTCCCAATGATGAGTAAAGGCCGTTTGGCCTACCTTTCCCAATGATAAGTAAAGGACGTTTGGCCTACCTTTCCCAATGATGAGTAAACTTGAGTGTATGCATTATAGATATGGGCTTCATAGAAAGTGTTACAAAGTGTTCTCTGTTCATCTTATCCATCCAGGTTCTGCCGGGGTAGGCCGTCATTGTAAATAATAATTTGTTCTTAACTGACTTGCCTAGTTAAATGAAGGATAAATAAAATAAAACATATATGAAGTGCTTCACTATAAATACGTTTGACTATGTGGTTTGAAGTACTTTACCATTATCTTGCACAAACAGTAAGACTACTATAGACAGAAATCAATGCAGTAATGTTTTATTAAATAAAGGCTCTGATTAAAATAGTAATAAAATCAGGCATTTGGCTAATTCTTCTTCCCAAAAGCTCCTCTGAATGGTTTGGAGACGGCTCTGGAGATAGCTCGTAACACCCTGACTAAGAGAGGGCGTTTACGGGACTGGCACTCCTGGGGAGCAGGGGCCAGTGTGGTTGTCAGGTCCTCCTTGGGTGGGGAAGTGGATGGAACCTCTGGAACCTCACACTCAGCATCTGTGATAAGAATATTTCATAATCAGAAAATGAACGTGTGTGTTTGTCTGTCCGTCTGCCTGTCTATCCGTCTGTCTGTCTGCCTGTCTGTCCACCTGTATCTGTAGTCACTGTTTTAACAAGCTGGCCATAGGGTGATACATCAATATGACATTATCGATGCTTATCACTTACTCTGTGAAATATGAGTCTCTCTGAGACGTTTGGTAGGCAGCGCATCCTGTTCAGGGTGGCTCTTCGGTTCCCCTTTTGTCTTGAACAGCTGTTGACAAAACACATCAGGACAACTGAGCCTGTGTAAAATATATGGGATGCATCCCAAAAGGCACCCTATTGGCTACGTAAGGCACTACTTTTGACAAGGGCCCATAGAGCTCTGGTCAAAAGTAGTGCACTATATAGGGAATAGGGTGCCATTTGGGACACAGACATTGACTCTCTCCCGTGTGTATTAGGATTGTATTACAGCGGCCTCACTCAACCTCCTAAAGACAATGACAACAGCATTGTTCTAATGCTGAGAGACAATAGGGGTGTAGTGAATCTGTAGGGTACATTTCAGCCCCAGAGCCCCCTACCTTCATCCTGATCTTTGGAATCTTGCCAATTTTGGGTAGGAAGCGCCACTTCCTGTTCTTCTTAGTCTTTTCCCCTCTGGCAGAGGGAAGGCGGGCCATGCCGTCAGCCTTTACATCAGCCGGGCTAAGGCCCCTGGCAGGGAATTCCTCAGTAGCATTAAGGTCAGCCACAACGCCATGAGTGATGTCACCAGAGGGGAAAAGACTACACATTGCTGGTGTCTAAGTAAGAAGAGCAAGCTGGTGTGACTGACCTGGGTACAATAACTGGGAGAAGAGGACGCAACAATGGAAAGCAGTCACTGCGTTCCAAAAGACATTCTCTTCCCTTTATAGTGCACTACTTTTGAACAGGGCCCATAGGGTCTGGCTCGGGTCAAAAGTAGTGCACTAAACATGGAAGGTGCCATTTTGGACGCATCCAGCAAAGTTCACATCATAAAACGCAATGTATTGAGCATCATGTTACAATGAAGTCCTATGCAGATGAAAATAGGAACTTTCACTTACCACCCTCCATTGCAGACTTGGACAGATCAGTCAGGCTGTCCATCACCATGTTTGTCATCAACTTGATGACCTGATCCAAAACCCTGTCAGCAGTGGGTGGCATAGGCCTACCCAAACACTGCCCCAGGAGTCTGCTAACAGAAGTGTGGGCAAAGCTGTAAACGAGCTCTGACGCATCGTCCTTTGACAGCTTCCTCAGTGCTGGCTTTGGCAGCGCTGGTTGAGAGAGGCTTCTGTGGCCAGTCATGGATTGAAGCTGGCGGCTTATGGTTATCTCCTGAATGAGACCATGGACCTTTGCGATCAGGTTGCCAGACGCATCTTGAAGGGCTTCAATTGACAGAAGCCTATCCAGATTTTCTTCTGCTGAAGTCATCACAAGCGCTGACTGTGAACCTGTCTTGTCCATTGCGTTAGAGGTATGGCATTCTGTCCTTGTGATCTCATCGGCAGCGCTCATGTCAGGCAACAGGTCAAGGCTCTCCAGTAGAGAGTCTAACATATTAGTGGCTATCAGACACTCCTCACTTGCATTCTGCCCAACAGATGAACTCTCAGAGTTGGCCAATCTGCACTTGATCACATTTAGGATCAAGCTGAGCGTCTTCTTTGCAGTTTTGCTAAAGCCTTCTTGGCTGACTGCCACTGTTCCGTCTTGTAGAGCCACAAGAGGTTCACAACTTTCACTCAATCCACTACCATGGAGAGGAGAGGCTCTCTTCAAACTGGTGTCGCTCACAACTGACATACTCCTGGTGGGCAGACTGACATCCTCACTGCATGTGTCAATTACATGGTGGTCTGTGGAGGAGCCACTCGAAGACACAAGGGCTTTAAACCTTTTAGTCAAACTGACTTTTGAAAATGGCTTCTCATTTCTCACAGACGGAGGGCGGCTCCTGTCCTTAACAAGAGCAGTGTCAGGGGACTTCGAGCATCTGAGTGTCTCCACAGGGGTGGAGTCCAGCACATCTTTAGCTGTGGTGACTGACACGGGTGGAAAAGACAAAAAGACGTTCAGTCTATCCTTTACTCTGTGGTACATGATTTGAGCAGCAAAAAATGAGTTGTCAAAGACAACTCTGGGATTGAGTTGGGACTGCAGCTTTTTCTCTCCTAGTGGGAAGAAGTCTGTGTCCTCCACTGTGTACTGGGATACACTTTCAAGGTCTTGCATGACCATATTCAATATATCTTCAGTTGTAGAAACCACATGGTGTGAGAAGGTGATGCTAGGCATGCTCTGTGGCAAAGAACAGTTGGCTTCGCTAGCAGCTCTGAGAATGGCCTCACGCACAATCTGTTTGGCCTTAGCTCGGAACTCAGCACTGTGAAAGCTCTGGATGGAAATGTTAGAGGTTCTGCTGGCTGCACTACGAGATCGCGTGAGCGTGGCAATCTCAGCTGACGCCACGTCACTCGAAATGCTGAGGTCCTCCAATTTCGAAATGATCGTGTCCAACTTCTGGTTGAAGTCGAAGGACGCATTTGACGTGTTCTCCCCAACGGAAGCGAAGCGGTCTTCCTTTGAAGTCTCCAACCTCAGCACCGAGATCACCTGTTTGATGACCCCTTTAGTGCAGGTGTCGAGGGTGAACTGGTGGGCTGAGGCTGAGGACATAGAAGAGGTATTACTGTCTGTCTTCTGTACAGGAGATACCTCCACAGTGGTCTCAGTTACAAGTAGTCCAGTGTCATAGAGCTCAATTTGCACAGGAGTATTTTTTCCCTCAGTGAGAAGGTGAGAGGTGAAAAGCTTCCTCAGTTTGTCCAGGGTTTTGGTATAAATCTTCTGGGAACCTGAACTCACTTCCACCCAGAACATTTTGCGACCTGATTTCGTACGCATGGAGGCCTTATTGACCTCAAATACCTCATGCAGGTCGGAAATAATTCCACCAAATAGATCAGAGGATGCTTCCTCAATATTCTCCGCGGAAACACAGACAGACAGAACTTCCGACAGTTTCCCACAAGTGTCGGTTTTATCCAGCACGCCAGTATATGTCACAGCTGCATCCTGAATAACCTGAGTGATGCATTGTTCAGCTTTGATGATATACTCCTCCACTGGTTGACCATGGAGGATGTCAACTTTATCACAAGGGAGCACCTTCTGAATACTCACATTCTCCTCTGATGGGCGTGGACTGTTGAAGATAATGCTCTCAGTGACCATGTTAGAGGAGGCGAGAGATGAGTCGAGAAGCAAAGACCTGTATATTATCGAGGTGGACATCTCTGGGTGCTTTATCATAGCAGCCTCCTCCAAAATGGCCGACGGGCCCTGGAGGACACCAGAGATATCCATGTCCTCAATGGTCTCTACCAGAGACGATAGTAGGTCTCTGGCTGACAGGTTGGTAGGTCTCTGGCTCTCGAGCTCCGTTTTGATTGCTTGACAGACAGTTGCTGCAGCAACAGCAGAGCTACAACACAACTGCTTCAAGGTGGAGTCAGAAATAGATGATGACAGATCTGTCATGGACATGGTGGAGAGTTGACTCTCAGAGACAAAGGGTCTGAGTTTGACAGACACCTGTCTGACCAAGTCCCCAGCAAGAGCTCTCATGTCTATTGCTCCACTAGCTGAGTTGTAGGAGCAGGCACTCTGTGGCCTTGACGGGCTCCTGCTATCCAAAAATCCTGTTATCCCAAAAACCTCAAGTACAAGATCCACAACATCGGATGACACTTCTGTCATTCTGTTGTTGGACAGAAATTGACTTGGATGAATGGTGCCTGCATTCAGAGTCCAGTCGCAAATAGAGTTGTCGGACTGACTCTGGACTAGTGGAACTAGACAGGTTTCACTTGGACCTTGACCAAAGAGTTCTGCCATTTTGAGCAGAACTGATCTTAAGACCTTTGACTTGGAAATGTTCAGCAGTGGGTCGTTGTTGGACAGTCTGGTGGACGGTCTGCTAGCCGATCTCTGAACAACTAGGCTTTGTACTTCTGCCGAAATGGCAGTGAGAAAATAGGTCAAGGGGCTGGTCGCTCGCCCCTTGTTTCCTCCGTTGGCTTTAGCCTTGAAGATGCTATCTATGATGATGACTATAACCTGTCCAGCCAGAGGACCCAATATGGCCTCAAGGTCCCTCTCTAACTCAAGGGGAGAATTGTGGCCATGCGCAATATGCTCTATGGCATGGGAATACATCTTAGCAGACACCATGCTTAGCATCTCTTGGGCAAACTGCTGACTTGCTGAGTAACTACCAGACAGCGGACCTAGAGTTCCCTGACTGAGACTTCGCATTAGCTCAGCCAATCTGGAGTTGAGAAGGTTCATAACCAACTCTACAATACCCATCATAAACCTGGTGTCCGTTGGTATTTTGACAGGTCTGTATTTCTCCCGTCTACTCCAACTGGACGACAGTACGATGTCACTCTGCGACTGGCCGCTCTGGACCATGTTGAAGACAGAATCCTCAGAGATTCCAAACACAGATCTCAGTGGTGCTGAGTGGGGTCTGTGTCTCATCTCTCTATCACCACCCTCAGGTGAGGAGACATATCGCTCTTCATCCTCACTCAGCAAGGAAGTCATGGACCTGCAGAATGCACAACAGAAATGAATAGTACATGGTAACAAAATACAAAATATGATCCAAGAATTTGGAAGTATCTAAGTAGTATTTCTCACTAAGTGGATCTGGAATGGATATTTGTACTTATAACAATGGACATGGGAATAATGTTTTTAGATAGACCTACAAGAAGAGGAGGGGAAAGGGGTAAGTACCTATGAGAGGAGGGGAAAGGGGTAAGTACCTGTGAGAGGAGGGGATAGGGGTAGGTACCTGTGAAAGGAGGGGCTAGGGGTAGGTACCTGTGAAAAGAGGGGCTAGGGGTAGGTACCTGTGAGAGGAGGGGATAGGGGTAAGTACCTGTGAGAGGAGGGGATAGGGGTAGGTACCTGTGAGAGGAGGGAAAAGGGGTAGGTACCTGTGAGAGGAGGGGATAGGGGTAGGTACCTGTGAGAGGAGGGGATAGGGGTAAGTACCTGTGAGAGGAGGGGATAGGGGTAGCTACCTGTGAGAGGAGGGAAAAGGGGTAGGTACCTGTGAGAGGAGGGGATAGGGGTAGGTACCTGTGAGAGGAGGGAAAAGTGGTAGGTACCTGTGAGAGGAGGGAAAAGGGGTAGGTACCTATGAGAGGAGGGGATAGGGGTAGGTACCTATGAGAGGAGGGGATAGGGTTAGGTACCTATGAGAGGAGGGGATAGGGGTAAGTACCTATGAGAGGAGGGGATAGGGTTAGGTACCTATGAGAGGAGGGGATAGGGTTAGGTACCTATGAGAGGAGGGGATAGGGTTAGGTACCTATGAGAGGAGGGGATAGGGGTAGGTACCTATGAGAGGAGGGGATAGGGTTAGGTACCTATGAGAGGAGGGGATAGGGGTAAGTACCTATGAGAGGAGGGGATAGGGTTAGGTACCTATGAGAGGAGGGGATAGGGGTAAGTACCTATGAGAGGAGGGGATAGGGGTAAGTACCTATGAGAGGAGGGGATAGGGTTAGGTACCTATGAGAGGAGGGGATAGGGGTAGGTACCTATGAGAGAAGGTGATAGGGGTAGGTACCTGTGAGAGGAGGGGATAGGGTTAGGTACCTATGAGAGGAGGGGATAGGGGTAAGTACCTATGAGAGGAAGGGATAGGGGTAAGTACCTATGAGAGGAGGGGATAGGGGTAAGTACCTATGAGAGGAGGGGATAGGGTTAGGTACCTATGAGAGGAGGGGATAGGGGTAAGTACCTATGAGAGGATGGGATAGGGGTAAGTACCTATGAGAGGAGGGGATAGGGGTAAGTACCTATGAGAGGAGGGGATAGGGGTAAGTACCTATGAGAGGAGGGGATAGGGGTAGGTACCTATGAGAGGAGGGGATAGGGTTAGGTACCTATGAGAGGAGGGGATAGGGGTAAGTACCTATGAGAGGAGGGGATAGGGGTAAGTACCTATGAGAGGAGGGGATAGGGGTAAGTACCTATGAGAGGAGGGGATAGGGTTAGGTACCTATGAGAGGAGGGGATAGGGGTAAGTACCTATGAGAGGAGGGGATAGGGGTAAGTACCTATGAGAGGAGGGGATAGGGGTAAGTACCTATGAGAGGAGGGGATAGGGGTAAGTACCTATGAGAGGAGGGGATAGGGTTAGGTACCTATGAGAGGAGGGGATAGGGGTAGGTACCTATGAGAGGAGGTGATAGGGGTAAGTACCTATGAGAGGAGGGGATAGGGGTAAGTACCTATGAGAGGAGGGGATAGGGGTAAGTACCTATGAGAGGAGGGGATAGGGTTAGGTACCTATGAGAGGAGGGGATAGGGTTAGGTACCTATGAGAGAAGGTGATAGGGGTAGGTACCTGTGAGAGGAGGGGAAAGGGGTGGGAGTTCGTGTGCTGCAAGTGGTTCTAGAACTGGTGCGCCTACTGGGTCCTCCACTAAAGCTGAATCTGACGCTGCGGCCAAGAGAAGTCACTTCTCTTGCCTCAGTACTTCCTGATCCAGAAGAGCTTGACGAATCAGAGAGCTCTATCTGCATGGTGAGGTCAAGGGCGGGAATGACCACAGTGGATGTAGACTCCATCACCCAATTTGTGATATCCATGCACCTGGCACTAAACTCATGTCTGCTCATCTGAAATGTTAAAAGACCATACAGAGTTAGTTTGTTAACGGAGCTGCACTGCTGCACCATGTGTTTATTCAAGCTAGTCAATTAAAGCAGTGGTTCAGGATGTTCCACAATGCTGGAAAGCGGGGCCTGAGTGAAAAAGTTTGGGAACCTCTGAATTAAAGGTCCTGCACGATTTCCACCAATAAGAGTTTGGAATGTTTGGTCCATCTTACCAACATGAACTACTTTAGAAGTGACTATAACTCACCCCGGCACGCATATTCTCACTCAGCAGATTCCAATGGATGAAAAGTAAATAAATAAAGGTACGCAATTAAACTACATGACATTACCTCTATTCTCTTAGATTACGTTATGGATGGACCTCTACGGAACTAGGCCACATCCAAACATCCCTGATTGGTCATTTGGTCAGTTGAGTCCCTTGTATTTGCCCGAGACTCATCACCTCCTTCTCAAAACCCATTGGACGAGAAGGTCAAAAGGGAGGGCTTTCTCATCCAATGGGTTTTGAGAAGGAGGCGAGAAGAGAGGACGTGAGGAGTATGCAATTGAGATTGTCCCTATGGGTGCGTCCCAAATGGCCCCTATTCCTTAAATACTGAACTATTGTTGACCAAGGCTCTAATAGGGAACATATCTAGGGGATGCATGGGGAAGCCAAAGAGAAACTTACCCATCCTT
This sequence comes from Salvelinus namaycush, assembly GCF_016432855.1. Lineage (NCBI taxonomy): Eukaryota > Metazoa > Chordata > Actinopteri > Salmoniformes > Salmonidae > Salvelinus > Salvelinus namaycush. The sequence goes on from NW_024061287.1 coordinate 81,732, forward strand.
CATGTCCTGCACAAAGGTGTGTAGGTCTGGGTAGCTTCTCTTTCCCCTGCTGAGGGTGAGGCTGGTCTGGGAGGCTGCAGCCTTGCGGGTCACGCTAGTGAAGGTCACCACTGCAGCCTGATGGGGACGACAGAAAGCAGACTTAGGCTGGAATTCAATCAAATTCGCCATAGCACTGTTAATGCAATGTCTGTTTACGAACTACTGTCTGCATGCACAAACAGAAATGTACACACACACTGTTATCTGGAAGCATTTACCTTTGCCACTCGTTCAGTCTCCTGGGATTGAGATGTCCCGGCTGTTTGTAGATCATCACTCTCCTGCATCACACTCTCTCCTTCGACCTCCAGTGTCAGAGTTGATGTGGCTGTCTTCAGATCAACCTGATTCAACTCACTCTCACCTTTGGCCTCCTAGATTAGAAGACCTTTACTAGCTCAAGCTTTGAAAATTCATTTGTCATTTTAATCTTCAATGCGTCATTAAAACACAGAACACAATACATCATACCTCCTGTGACTGAGATGGGATGACAACGGCCTCGTCCAACTCACTCTCTCCTTCAACCTCCTGTGACTGAGGTGGGATGGCAACAGCATCGTCCAACTCAATCTCTCCTTCAACCTTCTGTGACTGAGACGTGCCATCTGTCTTCAGATCAGCCTCCTGCATCTCAATCTCTCCTTCAGCCTCTAGTGACAGAGTTTGGATATCTGTCTCTAGAACAGCCTCTTCCAACGTGGTCTGTCTCTCAACCTCTCTGTGATCTTTATCAGATCTAGATACAGAAAAAGGAATCTCTCTAAGGTCACTATAATGTGCTATAATGTGAGTGTGAGGATGTGTTCCAATTATAGAATTAGAATCATAGAAGTAGAATGAATCATTCTAGAATTAGAATAGAATCATTTACATTTAAGTCATTTAGCAGACGCTCTTATCCAGAGCGACTTACATTTAACCTTTATTTAACTAGGCAAGTCAGTTAAGAACAAATTCTTATTTTTCAATGACGGCCTAGGAACAGTGGGTTAACTGCCTTGTTCAGGGGCAGAACGACAGATTTGTACCTTGTCAGCTCGGGGATTTGAACTTGCAACCTTTCGGTTACTAGCCCAATGCTCTAACCACTAGGCTACCCTGCCGAGAATCACTCGAATTATATGGTTCCAATACTCTGAGATGACTCGGCCTATCCAGAGGTATATACAGTATTTAGAGAATTTGGCAAACTTTTAGAAAGGACTCCATGTTAGCGCCTTTGAGCCTTTCATTTACCCAATAAGTCAATTATAAAATAGATGTTCAGTTACATATTATTGTTTAAAATGTCAATATTGCACATGGGGAGCCAGCTCTCATATGGATATCTTTGATTATACTGTGTCATATAATGTATACATATTGATGTAAATGCAACATAATGCAGATAGATGTCCCATCTCTCTAAATACATGGCTCTGGGCCTACCTCTCCATAGGACCTTTGACCTACTACAGAATCTGTATTTGTAGGCCTACGTGATCCTGTAACCAGTCACAAATGTGTCATTAGTGTAAATCACTTACCTGTCTTCCTTCATAACATCACCGTCATTGATGGGGTCATCCAGGTCTATGAGGGTGAGGTCATTCCCACTGACCTCTGACTCCTGAAAGACAGGACAAAGTCATGTTTGGATGTCACCTACTGTGTCGCCTTTAGCCGTGTTGAAAACAACTGGGAACTCTCTGACTTCCGACTTCAGTGCGTTCAAGACAACCGGGGGGAAAAAACTAACTCCGACAGGGAAAAATCGTTTTCAACAGTCATCCAACTTGGATTTCCAAGTCAGAAGCAGCGCGGCTTGGCGTGTCATGTTTCGGAGGACTCCTGACTCGACCTTTACCTCTCCCGAGCCCGTTGGGAAGTTGCAGCGATGAGACTAGATCGTAACTACCAATTGGATATCACAAAAAAATGACTAAAAATGTAATTAAATAAAGTCGGAAACTCTGGCATCTTTTTAGAGCTCCAACTTTCCGACCTAAAGACCATGGAAGTCATGATTTGACCAAGATCACTTGCCTTGAAAGCACCATTAACCCAACACTCATTGTCACATCATAATGCATCATATGCATAGAAATAGAATCACCAGAACATCATGTCAGGTGTACAGTTCAGTTTACCAGTCAAATTGCCATGGTCAGAGGCTCTTTCCTTTCTAGTGATTCTATTTCTACGGTCACATCATAATGCATCATATCTATGCTTGTGTCCGAAATAGCACCCTATTTCCAATATAGTGCACTTCTTTTGGCCGGAGCCCTATAGAGTGCCACAGTAATGAGTCAAAATCCCCATAAAACCTAGTAGTCAAACAGGGAAATGGTTCCAATTGTTTTTCCACCATACATTTTTCCCATAGTGGATTTTAGAAACACTTAAAATAAGGGCTGTGTTTCAGGTAGGCTTACCATTTTGATAACTGTGTAAATCTCTCTAGGACAAGGTGACTTTTATCAATATATTCACCTGTATTTACCCCCCCAAAATGAAATGCTAATTAGCTGCTAATGTGGCTATCATAAAGAATTTCAAATGCCACGATGATCATGCTGATCGAGGCAAAGGTAAGAATCTCTTGACTAACTATCTAATGTTAGATAAATTTAGTAATTAATACATTGGCAACATTTCTTTAAATTGACAATTCTGTGAACTGTTTATAAAAATGTCACACCACGGTAAACCCACATTAAACACAGCCCTTATTTTATGTGGAAAATCGATTGGAACCATTTCCCTCCCTGTTTGACCGCTAGGTTTTATGGGTATTATGACACCTCCACTGTGGGGCTATATAGACGGGTTGGTTGTTTAGCAACAACACTGGCAAGTAACTGTGGGTAAAATAGACAGGGTAAATAGACAGGGTTCGCTTAGAACGTTGACAACATGTAAACTATATTTAGTCTCTAAATGTTAATTGCAAACAAATACATTTGCATAATGAGCACTTGCTAGCTGAGGTTTAGAGTCATAACAAGATACACGCATTCCGGCCATTGATGAGCACACATGTTTTTCGTGACGTCAGCCAACCAGTGTGTATGGATCTTAGTCAAAAGTAGTGCACTAGCCTACATAGGGAACAAGGGTGCCATTTAGGACGGAAATGTGAAGGTGGTGTCATAACAACCTTTGACCCACAACAGATTCTACTGTACCTTTAGCCAACTCTCATGACTCCCCGGCCATAGACTTTGTAGTTTGATATTACATAATGAATAGCACATAATTTTATTTATTTAACAATATTTAATCCACAGTAATTAATATAAATGGGGATTTAAAAATAATTATAAACTGGGTGGATCGAAACCTGAATGCTGATTGGCTGAAAGCCATGGTATATCAGACTGTATACCATGGGTATGACAAAACATGTATTTTTTACTGCTCTAATTATGTTGGTAACCAGTTATAATAAATAGCAACAAGGCACCTCGGGGATTCGTGATATATGGCCAATATACCAACCACATGGCTAAGGGCTGTGTCCTAGCACTTCGGGTTGCGTCGTGCGTAAGAACAGCCCTAGCCGTGGTATATTGACCAAATACCACAACCCCTTGGGCCTTATTGCTTAAATAACATGCCTACCTTGAACTCTTTATTCTCCATGTCCTTGCAAAATCAGTACATTTCCTTGCCAAAATGCACGCTCCTCCAGCACTAGCGAGAATCACTGAACTGCTCCCGCGGTTTCTCATCAGTTTCAACGTTTATCAGTGATGACGTAACAATGCTGTACAGATTTGACGCACTTCCAATCTCGTGCTGATGCAACGCTCTGTGCGGTTGTAAATTCACGCATGGAAATCCTGCGAGTTGTAAACAAATGTAGGCTATTGCCTTTAAAAATGTAATGTTGTGGACGCAATGCAAAATAAAATAGAATACATAACCCACACCGATAACCCAGAGTTCATCATTAAATAACATTGATTACTCATAAAATATACAGCAAACTTCAGATACTGAAAGAATTCATGGGCGTTTCGAATTCAGTCACTATTTCATATGTACGTGCTAGTTTCATCCGTTTAAAAGAATGAAAATGACACGAACAAACCTGTGAACCTCTTGTTGCTGATTTGGTGAACATAGCAAATGTATTGCACATATTTCCAGTTAAAATGATTTTCAAAAAGAGACAAAAACGGGGATTTGAACATGCAATCACATACAAGGATTGAGTGGTTTCATTTTTTGAAGAAGTTAAAGCAAGCAAAACCTGTTAAAAAACATTGATTATAAGACCAAAGACAAATAATATAGATATTTATTTTCCAACAGAAGAAAATCTAATTGCTGCTGTCCTACCATTGGTTTACAGTGTTTCTCCTCTCCAAGGGAGACATGTTTTCCACCTCACATGCCTCGGGATAGTATCAGTGCTTTTCACAAACGTTGTAGTACTTAGTGTGCATCATTGTTTTCGCTCATACAGCTGCCCCTACTCTCCTAACCACCCCTTAGTAACTAACGAAGGCATAAAATGATGACATAAATATCACAAGAAAGAACACATGAATTAATCATTTACTTTCTAAAATACTTTCTAGAGGCCAAAGGACAGGTAGGTTTAATAACACAAATGTAATATGTCCCATCAAAAAGTCCTGTTGCTCACATACCGGTATGCAAAACCAGCATCCCAAATGGCACCCTATTTCCTTTAGAGTGCACTGCTTTTGACCAGACCACTATGGGCCCTGTTCAACAGTAGTGTACTATTCAGTATAGGGAATAGGGTTCCATTTGGGATCATCCATCTTTACAATTACTCATGAGAGCAAATACTACGATTTGTTGATTCCCACAGAGCTTAAGACATGAATGATTTTATTAAAATGTTTGTTCATAAAAAATGTATGATTTCCCCTCCTCCCACATGGATTACAGACAAGAGGCTAGGTGCGTTCTGACTGTCTTTGTGTGCGGATAAACAAGACAATCACTCTCATGAAAAATGCTTCTTCCACATCTATTGGTCCCTGTCTGTTTTGCTCTCAGTGAGGTGCTAAAATCCCCTTGGACTACAGGTTATTGCCATCATAAGGTGTGTGTCTGTCTGTTGGCCGGACACTTTCTACCGTTTAGGACCTTTGTGGGTAAAGGTAAAGATGGGGTATAGAAGCAGCAGTTCCTCTGAAGTCCAGTATCTGCTGGAAGGACACCTGGTGGTACGAGAGGATGAGTGTGGGCCAGCCAGCCTGTTGTGCCTCCCCCTCTCCCTCCCTCCTTTTCTCTCTCTCTCAGTCTGAGGGACTCTTAAGGCTCCTGTGCGGACTGTCTCGGTTCGTGCCCTCCCGAAGCTGGCTGTGGTGATTTAAGACACGCTATGTTAATGAGTGTATTTGTTTGTGGCCGCCTAGGAGGAAGGGAGGGGAGACATGAATGGATTTGAATAATTCATAATCAATTAAATAATAAGGAATCATAATAGATATATTTGGGCATAATTTATATTCCATGCTAGATGCCACACCAAAGCCATCCCTAGTAGTTCAATGGCCCCATCCCTAGATCAGAACAAGCCTCCCCCTCTCTTTCTGTGTGTGAGCGTGTACATCCAGCTCTCCTCACTACCCTTCTGTGTAGAGCTGTTCTGTGCCATTTGTCTTTGGCTTCTACGCTGGCTCCCTTGTTGAGCAGTGAGTACACACAGTCTGTGTGTCCGCTCAGCACCGACAGCATCAGAGGGGTTCTGATACACAAGACAACAGGTCATATTACAAACTGGTAATAACCAGGCTGAGTCCCAAATGGCAACCTATTCCCTATATCGTACACTACTTTTGACCTGAGCCCACAGGGCTTTGGTTTAAAGTAGTGCACCACGTAAGGTATAGGTTGCCATTTGGGATGCATGCCTAGTGTCAAAATCTCTTTATTTCAGGAATTGTATCCAAAACCCAAATGACTTACTGTCTATTCCCGTCTTGAACGTCCACTGCACTCTGGAGGTCAGCATTTCCAATCAGCAAACGCAAACACTCCGAATGACAGTTGGTTGCTAGAGGAAGATAAACAGAGAGGATATAAGAATGTCAGATGATTGATAGTTGGTAGCTGGAGGAAGATAAAAAGAGAGGATATAAGAATGTCAGATGATTGACCTTCAGTAGCTAGAGGAGGATAAACAGAGAGGATATAAGAATGTCAGATGATTGACCTTCAGTAGCTAGAGGAGGATAAACAGAGAGGATATAAGAATGTCAGATGATTGACCGTTGGTAGCTAGAGGATAAACAGAGAGGATATAAGAATGTCAGATGATTGACCGTTGGTAGCTGGAGGAGGATAAACAGAGAGGATATAAGAATGTGAGATGATTGACCGTTGGTAGCTAGAGGAGGATAAACAGAGAGGATATAAGAATGTCAGATGACTGACAGTTGGTAGCTGGAGGAGGATAAACAGAGAGGACATAAGAATGTCAGATGATTGACCGTTGGTAGCTAGAGGAGGATAAACAGAGAGGACATAAGAATGTGCGATGATTGACCATTGGTAGCTAGAGGAGGATAAACAGAGAGGATATGAGCAGATTGCTGGATGACTATAACCTTCACATGAACAGACAGATTTGTAGAACAGTGGTGTTGGTAGATGACATCCTCATGATGTTAACACAGCAGATAATAAAGAATTTTGGGGCTGAGGCCATCGAAGCCTGTCACCTGCTAGCGGTGTACCTGGCTCTGGATAGAAGTCTCCCCTGTGCACTGATCTAGGATCAGCTTACCCTCCCTAGATCCTCAATCATTAGTGGAGAACATGACAAAAAAATGACCTTAGATCAGTGTCTAGTGGGCATGTTCACACTATACCATGTAACATCCCTAGAGTGGATATTGTCGTCCTAGCAACATGACCAAACAAATGGCCATCTTGGTCAGGAAAACTTTTTAATTACAGAAGCTCTATGTGATATCCTATGTGTACCTGCAGCGTGAATGGGGGTCCTCTTCAGGGTGAAGTCTTTAACCAGGATGGAGGCTCCCTGGTTGATGAGGACGTCAACACACTCCACATGGCTTTTTAAGGCAGACAGGTACCTCACGTCTAGATCCAGCAGAGACTGAACCAGGACCTCCATAGCATGGTGGTGGCCGTGGTACGCCTGAATAGAAACACAAACACAGTCTCAAGCAAAGTCCAGTGGTACGCCTGAATAGATATACACTCTTAATATAATCAATGTCCTATAGTAGACCAGTGGTACGCCTGAACAGAAATACAGTGCTAGACCTCTAAAGTAGACCAGAGTCTTTCAATCGGGAGCCCATTTTTGCTCCCGCCCAGCATCAACATCTGAGGTCCCTGCCAAGCGTGGGATTGAGAAACAAACACTCTACTTCTCCTCTGAGGTTGATTAACTCAAATGGCAAAATAAGGAAACCATCATCACTCTGTAGAATATGCATGTATTTCACACTAATCAGGAATAGATAGGAATTTGGTGTGTGAGTCTGTCTGGACAGTCAACTTCCTGTGGAAAATCAACACCATGCCTGCATCCCAGATAGCACCCTATTCCCTATGTAGTTAACTACTTTTGATCAGGGCCTATAAGGATCTGGTCAAAAGTAGTGTACTAAATAGGGAATAGGGTGCCATTTGTAATATGGAGACCACTACAGGAGCAGGTAGGCTTTACTCACAGCGAGGTGTAGAGGGCTGATGGGAGCTCTGACATCAAAGTCGTTTAGCATGTCTGTCCCTGAGGTTTCAATTAGTTGAGGAAAGACAAGGACGGCCAGTTCAGACTTGTAACATATTTACTTGGAAGGTTAGTCTAGTAGCATGTGAAACATGGTAAATCTCAGTGACCAGCCCCTGCAGACATACTGGGGTGTTGCATCCATACCTTAAACAAGCAAGTGTGAGAAAGTTACCAACTGGCACTTACATCTAAAGGTGTTTCACTTGCAATCTGGAAAAAGAACATCAAGAGTGACAATGCGTCCACGACAAACATGCAGCCACACCTTAAAACCTACTGTTGGGGTCTGAGAATATGAAATATACTAATTCATGTCACTGAGGGAGAGAGCTTAATGTATAACGTTTACGTTATGTCAGGTTATGTTATTGTTAGCCATCTGGGATCCTCTGGGATTTTTTGTTTATTTCACCTTTATTTAACCAGATAAGATAGTTGAGAACAAGTTCTCATTTACAACTGCGACCTGGCCAAGATAAAGCAAAGCAGTGCGACACAAACAACAACACAGAGTTACACATGGAATAAACAAGCGTACAGTCAATAACACAATAGAAAAAAATAAAGTCTATACAGTGTGTGCAAATGGCGTGAGGTAAGGCAATAAATAGGCCATAGTTTCAAAGTAATAAATATTTTGCAGACTAACACTGGAGTGATAGATGAGCAGATGATGATGTGCAAATAGTGATACTGGTGTGCAAAAGAGCAGAAAAGTAAATAAAAACAATATGGGGATGAGGTGGGTAGATTGGGGTGGGCTATTTACACATGAACTATGTTTAGCTGCAGTGATCGGTTAGCTGCTCAGATAGTTGATATTTAAAGTTAGTGAGTGAAATGTAAGTCTCCAGCTTCAGCAATTTTTGCAATTCGTTCCAGTCACTGGCAGCAGAGAACTGGAAGGAAAGGCGGCCAAAAGAGGTGTTGGCTTTGGGGATAACCAGTGAGATATACCTGCTGGAGCGCATGCTACGGGTGGGTGTTGTTATCGTGACCAGTGAGCTGAGATAAGGCGGAGCTTTACCTAGCATAAACTTATAGATGACCTGGAGCCAGTGGGTCTGGCGACGAATATGTAGCGAGGGCCAGCCGACAAGAGCATACAGGTCGTAGTGGTGGGTGGTATAAGGGGCTTTGGTAACAACACGGATGGCACTGTGATAGACTGCATCCAGTTTGCTGAGTAGAGTATTGGAAGCTATTTTGTAGATGACATCGCCAAAGTCGAGGATTGGTAGGATAGTCAGTTTTACTAGGGTAAGTTTGGCGGCGTGAGTGAAGGAGGCTTTTTTGTTGCGAAATAGAAAGCCGATTCTAGATTTGATTTTGGATTGGAGATGTTTGATATGAGTCTGGAAGGAGAGTTTACAGTCTAGCCAGACACCTAGGTATTTGTAGTTGTCCACGTATTCTAGGTCAGAACCGTCCAGAGTAGTGATGCTAGTCAGGCGGGCGGGCGGGTGCGGGCAGCGAGCGGTTGAAAAGCATGCATTTGATTTTACTAGCGTTTAAGAGCAGTTGGAGGCCACGGAAGGAGCGTTGTATGGCATTGAAGCTCGTTTGGAGGTTAGTTAACACAGTGTCCAAAGAAGGGCCAGATGTATACAGAATGCTGTCGTCTGCGTAGAGGTGGATCAGGGAATCACACGCAGCAAGAGTGACATCGTTGATATATACAGAGAAAAGAGTCGGCCCGAGAATTGAACCCTGTGGTACTCCCATAGAAACTGCCAGAGGTCCGGACAACAGGCCTTCCAATTTGACACACTGAACTCTGTCTGCGAAGTAGTTGGTGAACCAGGCGAGACAGTCATTTGAGAAACCAAGGCTGTTGAGTCTGCGGATAAGAATACGTTGATTGACAGAGTCGAAAGCCTTGGCCAGGTCAATGAAGACGGCTGCACAGTACTGTCTTTTATCGATGGCGGTTATGATGAGGTGCACCCGTGACCAGCTCGGAAACTGGATTGCACAGCGGAGAAGGTACGGTGGGATTCAAAATGGTCAGTGATCTGTTTATTAACTTGGCTTTCGAAGACTTTAGAAAGGCAGGGCACGATGGATATAGGTCTATAACAGTTTGGGTCTAGAGTGTCACCCCCTTTGAAGAGCTTTCCAATCTTTAGGGATCTCGGACGATACGAAAGAGAGGTTGAACAGACTGGTAATAGGGGTTGCAACAATGGCGGCGGATAATTTTAGAAAGAGAGGGTCCAGATTGTCTAGCCCAGCTGATTTGTACGGGTCCAGTTTTTGCAGCTCTTTCAGAACATCTGCTACCTGGATTTGGGTGAAGGAGAAGCTGGGGAGGCTCGGGCAAGTAGCTGCGGGGTGTGCGGAGCTGTTGGCCGTAGTTGGGGTAGCCAGGAAGAAAACATGGCCAGCCGTAGAGAAATTATCATGGATTTATCGGTGGTGACCGTGTTACCTAGCCTCAATGCAGTGGGCAGCTGGGAGGAGGTGCTCTTGTTCTCCATGGACTTTACAGTGTCCCAAAACTTTTTGGAGTCAGAGCTACACTATGCAAATTTCTGGTTGAAAAATCTACCAGACACAGTCTGGTACCAATCAACATGACAGCCTTGAGTTGGGGAGGAGTGAGCACTTTGGGGTAGCGGTCAGGTCAGATGAAGTGAGGAAGAACAGATATCACAAAGGTTCTGTCTAGCAACAGAGATGCATTGGCTGTTCAGAGGTGTAGGAGTAGACTCAGCATAGGAGAAAGGATTAAATATCAGTGCTTGTGTGAATATGTTTTTTGTCTAATGCAGCTGTCTTGACCCTCTGGGAAGAATAAACTTGGTTAAAGCTTTCATAGTGTCCGTCAAGTTTTTACTCTGAGAATTAGAACCTAACAGTTGGCACTGCGAGCAGGGTTCACCACGATTTGCAGTCGAACTAGAGATTCTGAATCAGTGAAACAGAAACAAGGTAGGCACAGTTCCTACACCTGTTATCACTAATTCTGACATCTTGGGGAGATGAGCGTCGTACGCTGAACCAATTATAGGGTACGGACCTAGAAAGCCTGAGCTTATTCATTAGTCCCATTGTAATTATGACCGGTCGTAGCTTTGTGGTATATGGTAAGTCCTGGAAGGTAAACCACAACAGGTTGATACCTGCAAAGGGTAAGTCCTAGGGGGTAAGACCCGGGTGGGGTTGGTTACCTGCTAATACCTGTAACGAGTGGGTGAAAGTCTCAGCCGCAGTGGACATGCGGCAGTAGAGTGGGTGTGGATGGATAAAATGACATGCTTGTGTACTAGGATAAAAAGTTGCCATTCAGGGTTAGACGAAAAGCATTAAGATACTCGAACGCTGTTGGATTTGGTTGTATTAGCAATAAAGAGAGCAATAAAGAGAGGTTGGTTTTATGCCCCGTTAAGGTGGGGAACCATGACAGATTATGTGGAAATAGGAAGACAAGTGTGAATAATTTTGGTAATGTGTGTTATCAACAACAGTGATATTTGAACAGATTGGAGATGACTATCCATAACAATGAAATCCTTCATACAGTGAGGTTAGGGTAGGTTACCATGCTTGTCCTGAACCACTGCTGTAGACACAGCCTCCTCCAGGTCCTCAGACACTAGCTTGGAGACCCGTTACAGGATGTCTGTCACCCCACTGAGCCCCTATTGCAGGTTAGGGGTCACATCCACTTGAATGTCCTTCATATGACGAACCTCCTACAGAGCAAATGAGGAAAATGTGATATATTATGATTTATGTTAGTAACAATACAATATGGGAATTTTATCCCAAAGCTACCTACAGCTAACATATATATTTATGTATGTGATCTATGTAAATAAAGGAATATAACACAGCTGTAAAACTGTGAAGGACTATATGGTGGAGGCCTACCCATTTCCCAGGAGCATTGTAAAAAGTGGATTTGGGTACAGTGTTTATTTCCCCCTAATATCTTTGAATATTACACCTAAAATAATTAGGCCTACTTCTTTCTACTGCTGAGCTGAGACCATTAGGGTTAAACATTACAGATATAAATGCAATATATGGAGTAGAAAAGATTGCCTGCCCACCAGAATCAACATACGTTCTACATGGTCTATTTCTATCTGAATGTAACACCTCAATCAAGCATGTTAATTGATCGTTAAGTCATGTTTGTCAGGTAAACAGTCATTAGTGGCCTATATAAGCCTCATACAGGCCATGTGAAGACATTACCTGTTGATAACACAGACTATTTTCATGATCATGGGAGGTGTGAGAGAATTGCTGCTCTTTGTGGTGACTGTGGGGGTTGTGAAAGGTTGGTTCACTAATGTTTTATTTGGATTGAAGGGATTTGTTTGGGAAATAATCTCAACTTTATCAGTTGGAGATTAAAATTTGACTGTGTTTGTTCCGCATTGGTCATCTGCTATTATTAATATATGTAGCTATTTTGTGTCAACTCAACTTCTGTCAACACTTTCTCCTCAGTTTCTTGTTACCCTGTTGGAAAGTCCCAGAAGCAAGAGCAAGTCTCTCTGCAGAGGAGACTTGGAGGTAAGTGTTTCTTTCCACAACCCTTCTAGCTTTGTACTGTGTCTATGGTGCTGCTGTGTTTGACACTCATTTAACACCATAGAGTAACTCAGTTGTCTAAATAATGTTGTCAAACCCTTTGATTTGGTCATTTTGCTTGTGTACCTTAACCTACGTTTTTCAGAGCTGTCATCAAATGACGTCTCCATTGTGCATGCCCTGGCCTTGCTCCGATCCATAGGGTCTGACGCTAAACAAGACAGAGAAGGTACGGCCTGAAACATATACTTTTAAATCTGTGTTGGGTTCATGTTGCTCAACATTCGAATGGCAATTTGGCCTAGACCGTGTAGAACAGCTGTGTTGCTGTAGAATACCCAACTGTTTCATTGTTTTCTCTCTAGAGTATTTCGAGACTAATGAAGTAGAATCCCAAGCTTCTCCAAACCATGGTAGCTCTACGGCAAATGATGCCCTGTCCTCTGACGACGCTACCTCTGAAGCTGCCACCGGCCCGTCTGACGACGCTACCTCTGAAGCTGCCACCGGCCCGTCTGACGACGCTACCGCTGAAGCTGCCACCGGCCCGTCTGACGACGCTACCGCTGAAGCTGCCACCGGCCCGTCTGACGACGCTACCGCTGAAGCTGCCACCGGCCCGTCTGACGACGCTACCGCTGAAGCTGCCACCGGCCCGTCTGACGACGCTACCGCTGAAGCTGCCACCGGCCCGTCTGACGACGCTACCGCTGAAGCTGCCACCGGCCCGTCTGACGACGCTACCGCTGAAGCTGCCACCGGCCCGTCTGACGACGCTACCGCTGAAGCTGCCACCGGCCCGTCTGACGACGCTACCGCTGAAGCTGCCACCGGCCCGTCTGACGACGCTACCGCTGAAGCTGCCACCGGCCCGTCTGACGACGCTACCGCTGAAGCTGCCACCGGCCCGTCTGACGACGCTACCGCTGAAGCTGCCACCGGCCCGTCTGACGACGCTACGCTGAAGCTGCCACCGGCCCGTCTGACGACGCTACCGCTGAAGCTGCCACCGGCCGTCTGACGACGCTACCGCTGAAGCTGCCACCGGCCCGTCTGACGACGCTACCGCTGAAGCTGCCACCGGCCCGTCTGACGACGCTACCGCTGAAGCTGCCACCGGCCCGTCTGACGACGCTACCGCTGAAGCTGCCACCGGCCCGTCTGACGACGCTACCGCTGAAGCTGCCACCGGCCCGTCTGACGACGCTACCGCTGAAGCTGCCACCGGCCCGTCTGACGACGCTACCGCTGAAGCTGCCACCGGCCCGTCTGACGACGCTGAAGCGACGCTACCGCTGAAGCTGCCACCGGCCCGTCTGACGACGCTACCGCTGAAGCTGCCACCGGCCCGTCTGACGACGCTACCGCTGAAGCTGCCACCGGCCCGTCTGACGACGCTACCGCTGAAGCTGCCACCGGCCCGTCTGACGACGCTACCGCTGAAGCTGCCACCGGCCCGTCTGACGACGCTACCGCTGAAGCTGCCACCGGCCCGTCTGACGACGCTACCGCTGAAGCTGCCACCGGCCCGTCTGACGACGCTACCGCTGAAGCTGCCACCGGCCCGTCTGACGACGCTACCGCTGAAGCTGCCACCGGCCCGTCTGACGACGCTACCGCTGAAGCTGCCACCGGCCCGTCTGACGACGCTACCGCTGAAGCTGCCACCGGCCCGTCTGACGACGCTACCGCTGAAGCTGCCACCGGCCCGTCTGACGACGCTACCGCTGAAGCTGCCACCGGCCCGTCTGACGACGCTACCGCTGAAGCTGCCACCGGCCCGTCTGACGACGCTACCGCTGAAGCTGCCACCGGCCCGTCTGACGACGCTACCGCTGAAGCTGCCACCGGCCCGTCTGACGACGCTACCGCTGAAGCTGCCACCGGCCCGTCTGACGACGCTACCGCTGAAGCTGCCACCGGCCCGTCTGACGACGCTACCGCTGAAGCTGCCACCGGCCCGTCTGACGACGCTACCGCTGAAGCTGCCACCGGCCCGTCTGACGACGCTACCGCTGAAGCTGCCACGGCCCGTCTGACGACGCTACCGCTGAAGCTGCCACCGGCCCGTCTGACGACGCTACCGCTGAAGCTGCCACCGGCCCGTCTGACGACGCTACCGCTGAAGCTGCCACCGGCCCGTCTGACGACGCTACCGCTGAAGCTGCCACCGGCCCGTCTGACGACGCTACCGCTGAAGCTGCCACCGGCCCGTCTGACGACGCTACCGCTGAAGCTGCCACCGGCCCGTCTGACGACGCTACCGCTGAAGCTGCCACCGGCCCGTCTGACGACGCTACCGCTGAAGCTGCCACCGGCCCGTCTGACGACGCTACCGCTGAAGCTGCCACCGGCCCGTCTGACGACGCTACCTCTGAAGCTGCCACCGGCCCGTCTGACGACGCTACCTCTGAAGCTGCCACCGGCCGTCTGACGACGCTACCTCTGAAGCTGCCACCGGCCCGTCTGACGACGCTACCTCTGAAGCTGCCACCGGCCCGTCTGACGACGCTACCTCTGAAGCTGCCACCGGCCCGTCTGACGACGCTACCTCTGAAGCTGCCACCGGCCCGTCTGACGACGCTACCTCTGAAGCTGCCACCGGCCCGTTCTGACGAACGCTACCTCTGAAGCTGCCACCGGCCCGTCTGACGACGCTACCTCTGAAGCTGCCACCGGCCCGTCTGACGACGCTACCTCTGAAGCTGCCACCGGCCCGTCTGACGACGCTACCGCTGAAGCTGCGACCGGCCAGTCTGACCATGCCATTGAGTAACTGTTGACTTCTGCATCTGAGCCCCCGTTGACCACAAACATGGATATCTGATGTGGGACATGGTGCTCGGGGTCCATGCAAGAGTTCATGGGTTTTCTAGTCCTGGTTGTGTGTAACTGCAATTTCTTGTTTTGGCTCAATTAAACGCTAACTGTAATAATTGTGTCCTCAGTATTGTTTTGACGGTTCCTACTTGGAGTTTAGGTCTTTGACCTGACACGAGTAACTGGTGATGGCTACATTTATTTTGCATTATAACCATGCTTTGGCATCAGCAATATATTTTTACTTTGACCCCTGTGCTTAAATTACCATTTGACTTAAGCTACATTTGGTCAAATTATGCTAGTAGCATCACATGATGTGGAATGGGTTCTTGTTCATTTAAACTTGATGGTTGTGGAACTGAGTGTTTGGGGTTGGTACATGTGAGGCTGCTAGAATCGGGGTTAATGGTGTCAGTGCTAACTAATATCACGGTGTTCAACTTGCATTTAAATGACACTGCTGGGTGTCTTCTCTCGTAACTGACTTGGTTTCCTATTAGTGAATGCTTACATATAAAACCAGCTCTCGTATCATTAGCCCATCGTTTTGGCGGGGTGTCTTCATATCCCAGTGCCAATCCAAACTTTCAGGTTTAAATAAGTCAATGCTAACCTGTCTTAGCTGGCAGGTTGCTATCAGGTCCAGGCTCTCCCAGAGTTGCTTGTAGCGCCGCTAACCTAGGGTTTGAGGGCAGGAACAGTTTGACCAGGATTTCCCACCCACTCCGATTTACATGGGATAAACCATTGGAAGAAACCGGTAAATTTCTATGAGAAGCGTGAGGAAGTCTGTTCATACAGGCCGCATGATGAACGCTCAGGGTGTGCGTCGTAGCAAACCGTACTTAGTCTCCATGAATTAAAAAAGCACGTACACGCAACCTTTAAATGCAGTTAATACAGCAACAAAATTGGCTTCTACTTTTGAGCTACCGGTAGGTATCTGCTGTAATTCAAACATTTCTGTGGCACCGCTTTACTCATTTATGCCAACCAAATCCAGATAGCAAATGTTCTGAAAGAGCTGCAAAACCTGGACCCATTCAAATCAGCTGGGCTTGACAATCTAGACCATCAATTTCTGAAACTATCCGCCGCCATTGTCGCAACCCCTATTACCAGCCTGTTCAGCATCTCTTTCATATCGTCTGAGATCCCCAAGGATTGGAAAGCTGCTGTGGTCATCCCCCTCAAAGGGGGAGACACCCTGGACCCAAACTGTTACAGACCTATATCCATCCTGCCCTGCCTATCTAAGGTCTTCGAAAGCCAAGTTAATAAACAGATCACTGACCATCTCGAATTCCACCGTACCTTCTCCGCTGTGCAATCCGGTTTCCGAGCCGGTCACGGGTGCACCTCAGCCACGCTCAAGGTACTAAACGATATAACCGCCATCGATAAAAGACAGTACTGTGCAGCCGTCTTCATCGACCTGGCCATGGCTTTCGACTCTGTCAATCACCATATTCTTATCGGCAGACTCGGTAGCCTCGGTTTTTCTGATGACTGCCTTGCCTGGTTCACCAACTACTTTGCAGACAGAGCTCAGTGTGTCAAATCGGAGGGCATGTTGTCTGGTCCTCTGGCAGTCTCTATGGGTGTACCACAGGGTTCAATTCTCGGGCCGACTCTTTTCTCTGTATATATATCAATGATGTTGCTCTTGCTGCGGGCGATTCCCTGATCCACCTCTACGCAGACGACACCATTCTGTATACTTCTGGCCATTCCTTGGACACTGTGCTATCTAACCTCCAAACGAGCTTCAATGCCATACAACACTCCTTCCGTGGCCTCCAACTGCTCTTAAACGCTAGTAAAACCAAATGCATGCTTTTCAACCGTTCGCTGCTTGCACCCGCCCGCCCGACTAGCATCACCACCCTGGACGGTTCCGACCTAGAATATGTGGACATCTATAAATACCTAGGTGTCTGGCTAGACTGTAAACTCTCCTTCCAGACTCATATTAAACAT
This sequence comes from Salvelinus namaycush, assembly GCF_016432855.1. Classification (NCBI taxonomy): domain Eukaryota; kingdom Metazoa; phylum Chordata; class Actinopteri; order Salmoniformes; family Salmonidae; genus Salvelinus; species Salvelinus namaycush. Next base: position 98,866 of record NW_024061287.1, read on the forward strand.
CTCCAATCCAAAATCAAATCAAGAATCGGCTTTCTATTTCGCAACAAAGCCTCCTTCACTCACGCCGCCAAACTTACCCTAGTAAAACTGACTATCCTACCGATCCTCGACTTCGGCGATGTCATCTACAAAATAGCTTCCAATACTCTACTCAGCAAACTAGATGCAGTTTATCATAGTGCCATCCGTTTTGTTACTAAAACACCTTATACCACCCACCACTGCGACCTGTATGCTCTAGTCGGCTGGCCCTCGCTACATATTCGTCGCCAGACATGCTGGCTCCAGGTCATCTATAAGTCCATGCTAGGTAAAGCTCCGCCTTATCTCAGTTCACTGGTCACGATAACAACACCCACCCGTAGCACGCGCTCCAGCAGGTATATCTCACTGATCATCCCAAAAGCCAACACCTCATTTGGCCGCCTTTCCTTCCAGTTCTCTGCTGCCTGTGACTGGAACGAATTGCAAAAATCGCTGAAACTGGAGACTTTTATTTCCCTCACCAACTTTAAACATCTGCTATCTGAGCAGCTAACCGATCGCTGCATCTGTAAACAGCCCACCCAATTTACCTACCTCATCCCCTTACTGTTTTTATTTATTTACTTTTCTGCTCTTTTGCACACCAGTATCTCTACTTGCACATGATCATCTGATGATTTATCACTCCAGTGTTAATCTGCTAAATTGTAATTATTTGCTCCTATAGCCTATTTATTGCCTACCTCCTCATGCCTTTTGCACACAATGTATATAGACTCATTTTTTCCCCTACTGTGTTATTGACTTGTTTATTGTTTACTCCATGTGTAACTCTGTGTTGTTGTCTGTTCACACTGATATGCTTTATCTTGGCCAGGTCGCAGTTGGAAATGAGAACTTGTTCTCAACTAGCCTACCTGGTTAAATAAAGGTGAAATAAATAAATAAATTCAGCGTGTTTTGAAGCAAGTTAAACCGTTATGGGCTATGCAAATTATTTTGTTTGCTACAGGGTAGGCCTTCCAGGTTATTTTATGTAGCCTAAGTTTGTGTATTGAATGTTATTCTACATTTGTTTGTCTGGGTCTCGAGAATCAGTTACCCTTTCTGACCAAGTCTGTAAAATAGTGCGAGAACTGGGGGTATTTTGTCTTGAATAGAAGTAATAACGGAGAAGAATGGCAGGGTCTTGACAAGTTTATTTAATTTGATTATGTAGTCCACGTTTGTGTAGGCTCACGTTTAGTTGATGCTGTGACTAAATGAATATTAACTTGATAATTTACTTTATTGCTGGAGAACAGATGCAATAGGTAGGATTGAGAAGATTTGATGTAAATATAGCCTACCTTAGAATGGCACATGATAAACTGCGGGTTTAGATTCACATGCAATTGATCAACTGCGGCGCTATCCAGTGGGCTGAATCTCCGCTACAGCGTAACTGTTACATTATAGGAGATTCAGATTTGTTTCCTCTGACAAAATCATCACAATAACCGAAGTATAAACAGCCACAACCTTCCCAAATTCCCTTGATAGCCAGGTGCAAGGGGAGAGGAAAGGACCGAAATGCATCTTTCAGTGAAGGGTAGGCTACTGTAATAACCTCATTTGACCCGTCGGCCAACAGTGGCTCATAGACCTGTTAAAACTAGGCTACATTAATGAAATAGTGTGGTGACTTTGAGTTGATTAATATGCAACAAATACAAGAACCCATTAGTGTATTTCTCCATGTAGAGTGGTATAATCATGTTGGATTTTATTTGCTGCATCCCACAGCTGGCTTGCTTCTGAAGCTAAGCAGGGTTGGTAATGGTCAGTCCCTAGATTGGAGACCAGTTGCTGCTGGAAGTGGTGTTGGAGGGCCAGTAGGAGTCACTCTTTCCTCTGGTCTAAAATAATATCCCAGGGCAGTGATTGGGGACAGGTGCTGTCTTTCGGGTGGGACGTTAAACATGTGTCCTGACTCTCTGTGGTCACTAAAGATCCCATGGCACTTATTGTTAGAGTAGGGGTGTTAACCCTGGTGTCCTGGCTAAATTCCCGATCTAGTCCTCATACCATCACGGTCACCTAATCATCCCAAGCTTACTATTGGCTCATTCACTCCCCTCTCCCCTGTAACTATTCCCCAGGTTGTTGCTGTAAATGAGAATGTGTTCTCAGTCAACTTACCTGGTTAAATAAAACATATGCTTCTAAATAGCACTTTCGGTTTGAATGGGAAGCTCGGAAATTTCTTGCAATTTCCTCAGGAAGGAAAATTGGTAGATTCTCTGGAAAAGAATGACCCTCCTCCCTCAGCCATTGGGATGAACTTTGCGGGACCCCCACCCGAGTACTCCTACCAGGTACGGACGAGACATGGAGACAAGTGTTCCTTTAATGTTTTGTACTCGTCTCAATAAAAATGGTTTCATACTAAAGACTAGGTCAGAATACATTTGGACTCCCTCGCGCTTTGTCTTTCCCTCTCAAATCAACTCTTCACTGTGAAATGCTTGCTTACGAGACCACCCCAACGATGCAGAGTACAAAACTATAGAATATATGTATACATACAGTACCAATCAAAAGTTTGGACACACCTACTCATTCAAAGGTTTTTCTTTATTTTGACTATTTTCTACATTGTAAAATAATAGTGAAGAACTCAAAACTATGAAATAACACATATGGAATCATGTAGTACCCAAAAAAGTGTTAAACATATCAATATATATTTTATTTATATTTAGCGACCCTTTACCTTGTTGACAGCTTTGCACACACTCTGCATTCTCTCAACCAGCTTCATCTGGATTGCTTTTCCAAAAGGACAGATTCCACCGGTCTAATGTCCATTGCTCGTGTTTCTTGGCCCAAGCAAGTCTCTTCTTCTTATTGGTGTACTTTAGTAGTGGTTTCTTTGCAGAAATTTGACCATGAAGGCCTAATTCACACTGTCTCCTCTGAACAGTTGATGTTGAGATGTGTCTGTTACTTGAACTTTACAGCAGAGGTAACTCTGGGTCTAGCGCTTGATGGATTTTGTGACTGCACTTGTAGAAACGTTCAAAGTTTTTGAAATTTTCCGGATTGACTGAACTTCATGTCTTAAAATAATATTAGACTTTCGTTTCTCTTTGCTTATTTGAGCTGTTCTTGCCATAATATGGACTTGGTATTTTACCAAATAGGGCTATCTTCTGTATACCACCCCTACCTTGTCACAAAACAAGTGATTGGCTCAAACGCACTAAGGAAATAAATTCCACAAATTAACTTTGAACAAGGCACACCTGTTAATTGAAATGCATTCCAGGTGAGTACCTCATGAAGCTGATTGAGAGAATGCCAAGAGTGTGCAAAGCTGTCATCAAGGCAAAGGGTGGCTACTTTGAAGAATCTCAAATATAAAATATATTTAGATTTTTTTGGTTACTACAGGATTCCTTATGTGGTATTTCATACTTTTGATGTTCTACAATGTAGAAAATTGTAAAAAATAAAGAAACCCTGGAATGAGTAGGTGTGTCCAAACTTTTGACTGGTACTGTATATATTGTAACAGTGTAATAAAATACCCAAGAATAAAGCTATATACAAGGAGTTCCAGTTCCAGATCAGTGTGCAGGGGTACGAGGTATTTGAGGTAGATATGTACAAGGCAGGGTAAAGTGACTAGGCATCAGGATAGATAATAATAAGAGCAAAATAAAGAACAGAGCAGCAGCAGCAAATGAGTGTAAAGGTGTGTGTTTGTTTGTGAGAGTCTGTAATGTGTACGCATGTGTGTTTGGGTTGTGTCGGTTTGTGTGTGTGGGGGTTTTGTGTGGGAGTGTGAATGTAGTGTGTGTGTGTGCATATGGTTTGTATACAGTCTAGTGATTGTGGGTAGGGTCAGAGCAAGACCCTTTAACAGCCCTGTTGATATGGATGGGGACGTGCTCTCCCCTCTTGCTGCTATAGTCCACGATCAGCTCCTTGGTCTTACTGACATTGAGGGAGAGGTTGTCCTGGCACCACAATGCCAAGTCTCTGACCTCTCATCGCCTTCGTGTCGTCAGCAAACTTGATGATGGTGTTGGAGTCGTGTGTAGCCACACAGTCATGGGTGAACAGGGAGTACAAGAGGGGACTAAGCACGCATCCCTGAGGGCCTCCCGTGTTGAAGGTCAGTGTGGCAGAGGTGTTCTTGCCTATCCTCACCACCTGGGGCCGGCCCGTCAGAAAGTCCAGCATCCAGTTGCAGAAGGAGGTCTTCAGTCCCAAGGTCCCTAGCTTGGAGCGGACTATGGTGTTGAACGCTGGGCTGTAGTCTATGAATAGCATTCTCACATAGTTATTTCCCCTCTTAATTGAGATTGCTTCATCTGTGGATCTGTTGGGGAGATATGCAAATTGGAGTGGGTACAGGGTGTCTGGGATGATTGTGTTGATGTGGTCATGACCAGACTTTCAAAGCACAGATGTGAGTGCTACAGACAGGTTACCTTGGAGTTCTTGGGAACACGGACAATGGTAGTCAGCTTGAAATATGTCGGGATTACAGACTGTCCTGTGAGGATCCAAATAGGTCAGATCAGGTTTGCAATGAATGACTTCAACAAGATCCCTTCTTTTTTTAACCTTTATTTAACTAGGCAAGTCAGTTAAGAACAAATTCTTCGTTTCATTGACGGCCTAGGAACAGTAGGTTAACTGCCTTGTTCAGGGGCAGAACGACAGATTTGTACCTTGTCAGCTCGGGGATTCGATCTTGCAACCTTTCGGTTACTAGTCCAACGCTCTAACCACTAGGCTACGCTGCCGCCCCCTCTCACCCGCAGAGGGGGGAGGAGGGAACTGGTGGGGGTTAACAACTGACGCCCTTTTGCTTTGTTTCAAGAATACTTTTTCCCGACGAAATTCTAACACGTTCAGAAGCAACTACTGGAATAATATATCTAACATAAAACGTGGGGAATGGTCAGAGGTGATCTAAAGAACACTAATGTTGTTTTGTTAGTTATGTAGTCATTATAAATGTTATAAAGGAAATACTGTAACATGGAAAGTACACCCACTACATATGTGAAGTGTCCCTCCAATGTGTTGTGCATGAAATGGAGAAGAACAACAGTAGAAGACTTGTTGGACGATGACTGTTAAGAATGATGATATGAGAGAGACTTCCGCCAATGGCGAAGCTCTAACAAGACGCATCTGCGTAGTGTCCTCGAACTTTCAAACAGTTTTAAGGCATTTTGACATTGTTAAACTGTTCGTTAATAGTGCGTTGGAAGTTAAAACATTTATTGTATCGCCAAAACAAAATATGCCAAATATGTCAAAGCCTCAGACGAGGCATGGAAAAATGCCCCTCTCTGACAGCCCTTCATCGGCCTCGGTGGATGCTAGCTCGGGAAGAAGCACCAGCATGGTTCAGAATGGAGATGGACAAGGGTATAACAAAAATAAATCCAAGAGACACTTTCTGAACCCCTCAGCAAAATTGATGTACTGGTCGATAAACTCCACGAAGACCATAAAGTCACAAATGGACGAGTGACAAAGTTAGAAAAAGACCATGCTGACCACCAGGCTGCCATCCTGGACGTCCGTGAGGAAGTGGACCAAAAATACAAGAAGTTGGAAGACTCCATCGCTAAACTCGAGGAGAAATTTGATTATTATGAACATTTCCAAAGGCACTCGAATTTGAGACTTCAAGGTTTCCCGGAGGTCGTGGAGGGAAGAGACGCGATCTCCTTTCTACAGGATTCCCAAAATTCTGGATCTACCCCCTCCCGCGCACCCACTGGAGATTGGAGATACTGGAGATACTCGGCCTTGTCTCAGGATAGTAAGTTGGTGGTTGAAGGTATCCCTCTAGTGGTGTGGGGGCTGTGCTTTGGCAAAGTGGGTGGGGTTATATCCTGCCTGTTTGGCCCTGTCCGGGGGTATCGTCGGATGGGGCCACAGTGTTTCCCGACCCCTCCTGTCTCAGCCTCCAGTATTTATGCTGCAGTAGTTTATGTGTCGGGGGACTAGGGTCAGTCTGTTATATCTGGTGTATTTCTCCTGTCTTATCCGGTGTCCTGTGTGAATTTAAGTATGCTCTCTAATTCTCTCTGTTTCTCTCTCGGAGGAGGAGGACATGCCTCAAGACTACCTGGCCTGATGACTCCTTGCTGTCCCCAGGCCACCTGGCCGTGCTGCTGCTCCAGTCTCAACTGTTCTGCCTGCGGCTATGGAACCCCGACCTGTTCACTGGACGTGCTACCTTGTCCCAGACCTGCTGTTTTCAACTCTCTAGAGACAGCAGAAGCGGTAGAGATACTCTGAATGATCGGCTATGAAAAGCCAAATGACATTTACTCCTGAGGTGCTGACCTGTTTCACCCTCTACAACCACTGTGATTATTATTATCTGACCCTGCTGGTCATCTATGAACATTTGAACATCTTGCCCATGTTCTGTTATAATCTCCACCCGGCAGAGCCAGAAGAGGACTGGCCACCCCTCATAGCCTGGTTCCTCTCTAGGTTTCTTCCTAGGTTTTGGCCTTCCTAGGGAGTTTGTCCTAGCTACCGTGCTTCTACACCTGCATTGCTTGCTGTTTGGGGTTTTAGGCTGGGTTTCTGTACAGCACTTTGTGACATCAGTTGATGTAAGAAGGGCTTTATAAATACATTTGATTGATTGACAGTGATGAGCTTTGAGTGCACTATGGTGTTGAACGCTGAGCTGTAGTCAATGAATAGCATTCTCACATAGGTGTTCCTTTTGTCCAGGTGTGAAAGGGCAGTGTGGAGTGCCATAGAGATTGCATCATCTGTGGATCTGTTGGGGCGGTATGCAAATTGGAGTAGGTTTAGGGTTTCTAGGATAATGGTATTGATGTGAGCCATGACCAGCCTTTCAAAAACACAGACGTGAGTGCTACGGGTCGGTAGTTATTTAGGCAGGTTACCTTAGTCTTCTTGGGCACAGGGACTATGGTGCAATGCTTGAAACATGTTGGTATTACAGACTCAGACAGGGAGAGGTTGAAAATGTCAGTGAAGATGCTTGCCAGTTGGTCAGCGCATGCTCGGGTACACATCCTAGTAATCCGTCTGGCCCTGTGGCCTTGTGAATGTTGACCTGTTTAAAGGTCTTACTCACATCAGCTGTGGAGAATGTGATCACATCTGGAGGGAGTCGGGGGGTCTGAATACTTCTCGAATGCACTGTATGTCTGTAATGTCTATGTTAATGTTTTAAATGTATGTAAATTGTAGTCTTTGTCTGTAATGTCTATGTTAATGTTTTAAATGTATGTAAATTGTAGTCTTTTTGTCTGTAATGTCTATGTTTTAAATGTATGTAAATTGTAGTCTTTTTGTCTGTAATGTCTATGTTAATGTTTTAAATATATGTCAATTGTAGTCTTTTTGTCCGTAATGTCTATGTTAATGTTTTAAATATATGTAAATTGTAGCCTTTTTGTCTGTAATGTCTATGTTAATGTTTTAAATGTATGTAAATTGTAGTATTTTTGTCTGTAATGTCTATGTTAATGTTTTAAATGTATGTAAATTGTAGTCTTTTTGTCTGTAATGTCTATGTTAATGTTTTAAATGTATGTAAATTGTAGTCTTTTTATCTGTAATGTCTTTTTCGTTATGCGTCGGACCCCAGGAAGACTATCTGCCGCCACTGTAACATCGGGGAAGAACGTGACCATTATGGTGACAGAGGCAGACAAAGTCTCTCATGCTATCTATCAGACAGTGGGCAACAACACCCCTGTTTGCTACTGTATAGACTTGTCCTTACTGCATAGAGTCGTCGTCATTACTGTATAGAGTTATCGTCATTACTGTATAGAGTTCTCGTCATTACTGTATAGAGTTGTTGTCATTACTGTATAGAGTTGTCGTCATTACTGCATAGAGTTGTCGTCATAGGCCCCGTGTGGCTCAGTTGGTAGAGCATGGCGCTTGCAACGCCAGGGTTGTGGGTTCGATTCCCACGGGGGGCCAGTACAAAAAAAGTATGAATGTATGTACTTGTAAGTCGCTCTGGATAAGAGCGTCTGCTAAATGACTTAAATGTAATGTAAATGTAAATCACACAGTAGTCCGGAACAGCTGGTGCTCTCATGCATGTTACAGTGTTACTTGCTTCGAAGCGAGCATATAAATAATTTAGCTCGTCTGGTAGGCTCGTGTCACTGGGCTGCTCTCGGCTGTGCTTCCCTTTGTAGTCTGTAATAGTTTGCAAGCCCTGCCACATCCGACCAGCATCGGAGCTGGTGTAGTATGATGTGATCTTTGTCCTGTATTGATGCTTTGCCTGGTTGATGGTTCGTCGGAGGGCATAGCGGGATTTCTTATAAGCTTCCAGGTTAGAGTCCCGCTCCTTGAAAGCGGCAGCTCTACCCTTTTAGCTAAGGTTGGATTTTGCCTGTAATCCATGACTTCTGGTTGGGTTATGTACGTATAGTCACTGTGGGGATGACGTCATCGATGCACTTATTGATGAAGCCAGTGACTGATGTGGTGTAATCCTCAATGCCATCGGAAGAATCCCGGAAAATATTCCAGTCTGTGCTAGCAAAACAGTCCTGTAGTTTAGCATCTGCCTCATCTGACCACTTTTTTATTGATCTAGTCACTGGTGCTTCCTGCTTTAATTGTTGCTTGTAAGCAGGAATCCGGAGGATAGAAATATGGTCAGATTAGCCAAATGGAGAGCGAGGGAGAGCTTTGTATGCATCTTTGAATATGGAGTAAAGGTGGTCCAGAGTTTCTTTTCCTCTGGTTGCACATTTAACATGTTGATAGAGAGAGAGACAATACATTCCTGATCAGGTCACTTGGTTAGGAAAAACCCCTGACCCAACACACTGTGTCCCGACACACTGGGTCCCAACCCACTGGCTCCAACCTCCTGGATCCAACCCTCTGGATCCAATCTCCATCTCTTCATTACTTGGTTATGAAAACCCCCTGGTCCCAACACACTGGTCCCAACCCCCTGGTCCCAACCCCCTGGTCCCAACCCCCTGGTCCCAACCCCCTGGTCCCAACACACTGGTCCCAACCCCCTGGTCCCAACCCCCTGGTCCCAACCCCCTGGTCCCAACCCCCTGGTCCCAACACACTGGTCCCAACACACTGGTCCCAACACACTTGTCCCAACCCACTGGTCCCAACCCCCTGGCCCAACCTCCATCTCTTCATTACTTGGTTATGAAAACCCCCTGGTCCCAACCCCCTGGCCCCAATCCCCTGGTCCCAACCCACTGGTCCCAACCCACTGATCCAACCTCCATCTCTTCATTACTTGAAGGAAATCATTCTCGAACACACTAGAGCTCTGTCTTTTCGTGGAGTTGTAATTGAACAGTGACTACACAGTTGAATGTGGGGAGGTGTATGTATGCATTGACTCACATCCACCCCAAGGTCCAGGAGGTACTTGACCATGCTGATCATGCCGCTGCAGAGTGGAGAGGGGTGTAGGCCCTCTTGTCTTTACAGGACACCTCTGATCCATGAGAGGCCAGCAGTTTCACCACCTCAATGTGCCCTATGGGGGGGAAAAGAGAGACAAAGAGAGAAACAGAGATGGAGAGAGAGACAGACAGATGGAGAGAGACAGAGAGATAGGCAGAGATATAGAGGGAGAGAGAGGTTAGTTTACAGTGGTACACAGCACCATTAGCAATACCTACATCGTGTTAGTACAATTGAAAACCTACATCTTATCAACATACTCAGTCCATCATTCTGACATAATAACACACTAGAGGTGGACCATACAGCTGAGCTGTGAGTCTAACACACAGCCAATTCATTCACTCACTGGGATAAGGACATTAGTCAGAATGTATATGTGTGGTCAACTCATTACCCATGTAAGCAGCCCAGTGGATTGCTCGGCGGTCCTTCTTGTCAAAAGCATTAATGTTGGCTCCTCTGGAGAGAAGCAGCATCACCATCTAACAGGAAAAGGAGAGAGAAACAAAACACAGGCTGAGGAAAACTAAAGCAAGATCTGCTCAAATCTGGCGTCAAAGCCTCTCTTGAACAAACTCAAGCATACAACTAGGGCTGTGACGGTCATGGGACTTCCGGTGTCGGTGATTGACGTGTGGTGTGTACACAGTCATCGACATAACTGACAGCCGACGGACGGACGGGGGAAACATTAGCAAAGGAAAACATTAGAGTGTTTAGGCCTAACTGTCTTGCTCATAGGCGCGCGAGTCTCAAGTTAAGGGGAAGCTAATTTTCACCATAAAAAAATATATAAAGCATTCAATGCATCTTCACATTTACAGACTTTTGTAAGATAGCTGACTATTGCTAATGTGATTTGTAAATTGGATAGTCATCATTTAGGCTAATAATATAACTCAATCACTGTTCGCAAAAAAACGGCTGTTCAATGCAGCGCGTGGTGGAGTAAGGCTAGGCTAGGCTATGTCAGATATGTTTCTCTTTACAGGATTTTTTTCCCCCCTTGTTAAAATATTTTTTATCATGCAATTCTGCTACACTTTATATGACTATAGAGATTAGCAGAATCTTGTTCAATATGACTTTCAAGTGGCACTGACTCAGGGATAAAGAAAGTGAATATGCACACTCACCGGGGATATAGCCAATGGCAAAAATACTGTTCGCTCAATTAAGTTGAGAATTTTGATAACTAAAAGACAGATTAGTCTTTTCATTGTCTTCTCTTTGAAGCAATAGCCAATTGCTTTCCAAACTATGTTAGCCTGAGATAGTGTTCAGTCTTTCGTGAGATGCACTGTCAGGCTCATGTAAGAAGTCATATTTACACTTGACCACGTCTGTGATCAGTGCAAAAAAAATGGACGTCCTTTAGCTCTGTCCGAACCTCCCCCTTCACCTTGAAAAAGAAAGGTTTGGGAAACCCTGCTTTAACAGGCTAAAACTATTTTAAACCGGTCTTATTTTGAGACTAAGCCTACTCCAGCCTATAAGAACGAGGAGGAATGTCATAAAGTAAGTAGAACCAGATCATGAACTACAGTACTGTAAAGTGACAGATACTGAACAAGGTGCATACGGCTGATGGAAGGAGGCATCTGTTCTTAAATTGCTGGAGCACAGAAAGGATGTGTCCAGAACACATCCTACCTTTCCCAATGATGAGTAAAGGCCGCTTGGCCTACCTTTCCCAATGATGAGTAAAGGCCGCTTGGCCTACCTTTCCCAATGATGAGTAAAGGTCGTTTGGCCTACCTTTCCCAATGATGAGTAAAGACCGTTTGGCCTACCTTTCCCAATGATGAGTAAAGGCCGCTTGGCCTACCTTTCCCAATGATGAGTAAAGGCCGCTTGGCCTACCTTTCCCAATGATGAGTAAAGACCGTTTGGCCTACCTTTCCCAATGATAAGTAAAGGACGTTTGGCCTACCTTTCCCAATGATGAGTAAAGACCATTTGGCCTACCTTTCCCAATGATGAGTAAAGGTCGTTTGGCCTACCTTTCCCAATGATAAGTAAAGGCCGCTTGGCCTACCTTTCCCAATGATAAGTAAAGGCCACTTGGCCTACCTTTCCCAATGATGAGCAAAGGCCGTTTGGCCTACCTTTCCCAATGATGAGTAAAGGTCGTTTGGCCTACCTTTCCCAATGATAAGTAAAGGCCGCTTGGCCTACCTTTCCCAATGATAAGTAAAGGCCGCTTGGCCTACCTTTCCCAATGATGAGTAAAGGCCGTTTGGCCTACCTTTCCCAATGATAAGTAAAGGACGTTTGGCCTACCTTTCCCAATGATAAGTAAAGGCCGCTTGGCCTACCTTTCCCAATGATGAGTAAAGGTCGTTTGGCCTACCTTTCCCAATGATGAGTAAAGGTCGTTTGGCCTACCTTTCCCAATGATAAGTAAAGACCGTTTGGCCTACCTTTCCCAATGATGAGTAAAGGTCGTTTGGCCTACCTTTCCCAATGATAAGTAAAGACCGTTTGGCCTACCTTTCCCAATGATGAGTAAAGGTCGTTTGGCCTACCTTTCCCAATGATAAGTAAAGACCGTTTGGCCTACCTTTCCCAATGATGAGTAAAGTCCGTTTGGCCTACCTTTCCCAACGATGAGTAAAGACCGTTTGGCCTACCTTTCCCAATGATGAGTAAAGACCGTTTGGCCTACCTTTCCCAATGATGAGTAAAGACCGTTTGGCCTACCTTTCCCAATGATGAGTAAAGACCGTTTGGCCTACCTTTCCCAATGATAAGTAAAGACCGTTTGGCCTACCTTTCCCAATGATGAGTAAAGGCCGTTTGGCCTACCTTTCCCAATGATGAGTAAAGGCCGTTTGGCCTACCTTTCCCAATGATGAGTAAAGACCGTTTGGCCTACCTTTCCCAATGATAAGTAAAGGCCGTTTGGCCTACCTTTCCCAATGATAAGTAAAGGAAGTTTGGCCTACCTATCCCAATGATGAGTAAAGTCCGTTTGGCCTAACTTTCCCAATGATAAGTAAAGGCCGCTTGGCCTACCTTTCCCAATGATGAGTAAAGGCCGCTTGGCCTACCTTTCCCAATGATAAGTAAAGGCCGCTTGGCCTACCTTTCCCAATGATGAGTAAAGTCCGTTTGGCCTACCTTTCCCAATGATAAGTAAAGGCCGCTTGGCCTACCTTTCCCAATGATAAGTAAAGGCCGCTTGGCCTACCTTTCCCAATGATAAGTAAAGGCCGTTTGGCCTACCTTTCCCAATGATAAGTAAAGGCCGTTTGGCTTACCTTTCCCAATGATGAGTAAAGTCCGTTTGGCCTACCTTTCCCAATGATAAGTAAAGGCCGTTTGGCCTACCTTTCCCAATGATAAGTAAAGGCCGTTTGGCCTACCTTTCCCAATGATGAGTAAAGGCCGTTTGGCCTACCTTTCCCAATGATAAGTAAAGGCCGTTTGGCCTACCTTTCCCAATGATGAGTAAAGGCCGCTTGGCCTACCTTTCCCAATGATGAGTAAAGGCCGCTTGGCCTACCTTTCCCAATGATGAGTAAAGGTCGTTTGGCCTACCTTTCCCAATGATAAGTAAAGGACGTTTGGCCTACCTTTCCCAATGATAAGTAAAGGCCGTTTGGCTTACCTTTCCCAATGATGAGTAAAGTCCGTTTGGCCTACCTTTCCCAATGATAAGTAAAGGCCGTTTGGCCTACCTTTCCCAATGATAAGTAAAGGCCGTTTGGCCTACCTTTCCCAATGATGAGTAAAGGCCGTTTGGCCTACCTTTCCCAATGATAAGTAAAGGCCGTTTGGCCTACCTTTCCCAATGATGAGTAAAGGCCGCTTGGCCTACCTTTCCCAATGATGAGTAAAGGCCGCTTGGCCTACCTTTCCCAATGATGAGTAAAGGTCGTTTGGCCTACCTTTCCCAATGATAAGTAAAGGACGTTTGGCCTACCTTTCCCAATGATGAGTAAAGGCCGTTTGGCCTACCTTTCCCAATGATGAGTAAAGGTCGTTTGGCCTACCTTTCCCAATGATGAGTAAAGGTCGTTTGGCCTACCTTTCCCAATGATAAGTAAAGGCCGCTTGGCCTACCTTTCCCAATGATAAGTAAAGGCCACTTGGCCTACCTTTCCCAATGATGAGCAAAGGCCGTTTGGCCTACCTTTCCCAATGATAAGTAAAGGACGTTTGGCCTACCTTTCCCAATGATAAGTAAAGGCCGTTTGGCCTACCTTTCCCAATGATGAGTAAAGGCCGTTTGGCCTACCTTTCCCAATGATGAGTAAAGGTCGTTTGGCCTACCTTTCCCAATGATAAGTAAAGGCCGCTTGGCCTACCTTTCCCAATGATAAGTAAAGGCCGCTTGGCCTACCTTTCCCAATGATGAGTAAAGGCCGTTTGGCCTACCTTTCCCAATGATGAGTAAAGGCCGTTTGGCCTACCTTTCCCAATGATGAGTAAAGGTCGTTTGGCCTACCTTTCCCAATGATGAGTAAAGGACGTTTGGCCTACCTTTCCCAATGATGAGTAAAGGTCGTTTGGCCTACCTTTCCCAATGATAAGTAAAGACCGTTTGGCCTACCTTTCCCAATGATGAGTAAAGGCCGTTTGGCCTACCTTTCCCAATGATGAGTAAAGGCCGTTTGGCCTACCTTTCCCAATGATGAGTAAAGACCGTTTGGCCTACCTTTCCCAATGATAAGTAAAGGCCGTTTGGCCTACCTTTCCCAATGATAAGTAAAGGCCGTTTGGCCTACCTTTCCCAATGATAAGTAAAGGACGTTTGGCCTACCTTTCCCAATGATGAGTAAAGGCCGTTTGGCCTACCTTTCCCAAAGATGAGTAAAGGCCGTTTGGCCTACCTTTCCCAATGATGAGTAAAGGCCGTTTGGCCTACCTTTCCCAATGATAAGTAAAGGCCGTTTGGCCTACCTTTCCCAATGATGAGTAAAGGCCGTTTGGCCTACCTTTCCCAATGATGAGTAAAGGCCGTTTGGCCTACCTTTCCCACTGATAAGTAAAGGCCGTTTGGCCTACCTTTCCCAATGATAAATAAAGGACGTTTGGCCTACCTTTCCCAATGATAAATAAAGGACGTTTGGCCTACCTTTCCCAATGATAAGTAAAGGCCGTTTGGCCTACCTTTCCCAATGATAAGTAAAGGCCGTTTGGCCTACCTTTCCCAATGATAAGTAAAGGCCGTTTGGCCTACCTTTCCCAATGATGAGTAAAGGCCGTTTGGCCTACCTTTCCCAATGATAAGTAAAGGCCGTTTGGCCTACCTTTCCCAATGATGAGTAAAGGCCGCTTGGCCTACCTTTCCCAATGATGAGTAAAGGCCGCTTGGCCTACCTTTCCCAATGATGAGTAAAGGTCGTTTGGCCTACCTTTCCCAATGATGAGTAAAGGACTTTTGGCCTACCTTTCCCAATGATGAGTAAAGGCCGCTTGGCCTACCTTTCCCAATGATGAGTAAAGGTAGTTTGGCCTACCTTTCCCAATGATGAGTAAAGGCCGCTTGGCCTACCTTTCCCAATGATAAGTAAAGGACATTTTGCCTACCTTTCCCAATGATAAGTAAAGGCCGTTTGGCCTACCTTTCCCAATGATAAGTAAAGGACGTTTGGCCTACCTTTCCCAATGATGAGTAAAGTCCGTTTGGCCTACCTTTCCCAATGATAAGTAAAGGCCGCTTGGCCTACCTTTCCCAATGATAAGTAAAGGCCGTTTGGCCTACCTTTCCCAATGATAAGTAAAGGCCGTTTGGCTTACCTTTCCCAATGATAAGTAAAGGCCGTTTGGCCTACCTTTCCCAATGATGAATAAAGGCCGTTTGGCCTACCTTTCCCAATGATAAGTAAAGGCCGTTTGGCCTACCTTTCCCAATGATAAGTAAAGGCCGTTTGGCCTACCTTTCCCAATGATAAGTAAAGGACGTTTGGCCTACCTTTCCCAATGATAAGTAAAGGCCGCTTGGCCTACCTTTCCCAATGATGAGTAAAGGCCGTTTGGCCTACCTTTCCCAAAGATGAGTAAAGGCCGTTTGGCCTACCTTTCCCAATGATGAGTAAAGGCCGTTTGGCCTACCTTTCCCAATGATAAATAAAGGACGTTTGGCCTACCTTTCCCAATGATAAGTAAAGGCCGTTTGGCCTACCTTTCCCAATGATAAGTAAAGGAAGTTTGGCCTACCTATCCCAATGATGAGTAAAGTCCGTTTGGCCTACCTTTCCCAATGATAAGTAAAGGCCGCTTGGCCTACCTTTCCCAATGATGAGTAAAGTCCGTTTGGCCTACCTTTCCCAATGATGAGTAAAGGCCGCTTGGCCTACCTTTCCCAATGATAAGTAAAGGCCGCTTGGCCTACCTTTCCCAATGATAAGTAAAGGCCGTTTGGCCTACCTTTCCCAATGATGAGTAAAGGCCGCTTGGCCTACCTTTCCCAATGATAAGTAAAGGACGTTTTGCCTACCTTTCCCAATGATAAGTAAAGGCCGTTTGGCCTACCTTTCCCAATGATAAGTAAAGGACGTTTGGCCTACCTTTCCCAATGATGAGTAAAGTCCGTTTGGCCTACCTTTCCCAATGATAAGTAAAGGCCGCTTGGCCTACCTTTCCCAATGATAAGTAAAGGCCGTTTGGCCTACCTTTCCCAATGATAAGTAAAGGCCGTTTGGCTTACCTTTCCCAATGATAAGTAAAGGCCGTTTGGCCTACCTTTCCCAATGATGAGTAAAGGCCGTTTGGCCTACCTTTCCCAATGATAAGTAAAGGCCGTTTGGCCTACCTTTCCCAATGATAAGTAAAGTCCGTTTGGCCTACCTTTCCCAATGATAAGTAAAGGCCGTTTGGCCTACCTTTCCCAATGATAAGTAAAGGCCGTTTGGCCTACCTTTCCCAATGATAAGTAAAGGCCGTTTGGCCTACCTTTCCCAATGATAAGTAAAGGCCGTTTGGCCTACCATTCCCAATGATAAGTAAAGGCCGTTTGGCCTACCTTTCCCAATGATAAGTAAAGGCCGTTTGGCCTACCTTTCCCAATGATGAGTAAAGGATGTTTGGCCTACCTTTCCCAATGATAAGTAAAGGACGTTTGGCCTACCTTTCCCAATGATAAGTAAAGGCCGTTTGGCCTACCATTCCCAATGATAAGTAAAGGCCGTTTGGCCTACCTTTCCCAATGATAAGTAAAGGCCGTTTGGCCTACCTTTCCCAATGATGAGTAAAGGATGTTTGGCCTACCTTTCCCAATAATAAGTAAAGGACGTTTGGCCTACCTTTCCCAATGATAAGTAAAGGCCGTTTGGCCTACCTTTCCCAATGATGAGTAAACTTGAGTGTATGCATTATAGATATGGGCTTCATAGAAAGTGTTACAAAGTGTTCTCTGTTCATCTTATCCATCCAGGTTCTGCCGGGGTAGGCCGTCATTGTAAATAATAATTTGTTCTTAACTGACTTGCCTAGTTAAATGAAGGATAAATAAAATAAAACATATATGAAGTGCTTCACTATAAATACATTTGACTATGTGGTTTGAAGTACTTTACCATTATCTTGCACAAACAGTAAGACTACTATAGACAGAAATCAATGCAGTAATGTTTTATTATATAAAGGCTCTGATTAAAATAGTAATAAAATCAGGCATTTGGCTAATTCTTCTTCCCAAAAGCTCCTCTGAATGGTTTGGAGACGGCTCTGGAGATAGCTCGTAACACCCTGACTAAGAGAGGGCGTTTACGGGACTGGCACTCCTGGGGAGCAGGGGCCAGTGTGGTTGTCAGGTCCTCCTTGGGTGGGGAAGTGGATGGAACCTCTGGAACCTCACACTCAGCATCTGTGATAAGAATATTTCATAATCAGAAAATGAACGTGTGTGTTTGTCTGTCCGTCTGCCTGTCTATCCGTCTGTCTGTCTGCCTGTCTGTCCGCCTGTATCTGTAGTCACTGTTTTAACAAGCTGGCCATAGGGTGATACATCAATATGACATTATCGATGCTTATCACTTACTCTGTGAAATACGAGTCTCTCTGAGACGTTTGGTAGGCAGCGCATCCTGTTCAGGGTGGCTCTTCGGTTCCCCTTTTGTCTTGAACAGCTGTTGACAAAACACATCAGGACAACTGAGCCTGTGTAAAATATATGGTATGCATCCCAAAAGGCACCCTATTGGCTACGTAAGGCACTACTTTTGACATGGGCCCATAGTGCTCTGGTCAAAAGTAGTGCACTATATAGGGAATAGGGTGCAATTTGGGACACAGACATTGACTCTCTCCCATGTGTATTAGGATTGTATTACAGCGGCCTCACTCAACCTCCTAAAGACAATGACAACAGCATTGTTCTAATGCTGAGAGACAATAGGGGTGTAGTGAATCTGTAGGGTACATTTCAGCCCCAGAGCCCCCTACCTTCATCCTGATCTTTGGAATCTTGCCAATTTTGGGTAGGAAGCGCCACTTCCTGTTCTTCTTAGTCTTTTCCCCTCTGGCAGAGGGAAGGCGGGCCATGCCGTCAGCCTTTACATCAGCCGGGCTAAGGCCCCTGGCAGGGAATTCCTCAGTAGCATTAATGTCAGCCACAACACCATGAGTGATGTCACTTGCGGCATTGCTGGTGTCTAAGTAAGAAGAGCAAGCTGGTGTGACTGACCTGGGTACAATAACTGGGAGAAGAGGACGCAACAATGGAAAGCAGTCACTGCGTTCCAAAAGGCATTCTCTTCCCTTTATAGTGCACAACTTTTGAACAGGGCCCATAGGGTCTGGCTCTGGTCAAAAGTAGTGCACTAAACATGGAAGGTGCCATTTTGGACGCAACCAGCAAAGTTAACATCATAAAACGCAATGTATAACTCAGCTGTAAAACTGGGAGGACTATATGGTGGAGGCCTACCCATTTCCCAGGAACATTGTAAAAAGTGGATTTGGGTACAGTGTTTATTTCCCCCTAATATCTTTGAATATTACACCTAAAATAATTAGGCCTACTTCTTTCTACTGCTGAGCTGAGACCATTAGGGTTAAACATTACAGATATAAATGCAATATATGGAGTAGAAAAGATTGCCTGCCCACCAGAATCAACATATGTTCTACATGGTCTATTTCTATCTGAATGTAACACCTCAATCAAGCATGTTAATTGATCGTTAAGTCATGTTTGTCAGGTAAACGGTCATTAGTGGCCTATATAAGCCTCATGTGAAGACATTACCTGTTGATAACACAGACTATTTTCATGATCATGGGAGGTGTGAGAGAATTGCTGCTCTTTGTGGTGACTGTGGGGGTTGTGAAAGGTTGGTTCACTAATGTTTTATTTGGATTGAAGGGATTTGTTTGGGAAATATCCTCAACTTTATCAGTTGGAGATTAAAATTTTATTGTCTGTTTGTTCTGCATTGGTCATCTGCTATTATTAATATATGTAGCTCTTTTGTGTCAACTCAACTTCTGTTAACACTTTCTCCTCAGTTTCTTGTTACCCTGTTGAAAAGTCCCAGAAGCAAGAGCAAGTCTCTCTGTGACAATACAGAGGCGGATGCAAGATGCAAGCAACGATGGTTTAATGAATGCAGTTTACAGCAGCAACAGGACAGACAGACTGTACTCAGACGGAATCCGACCCAGGGACTAGGGCGCATATACCGATGATAGCGTGCTGAGAAATCCAGGGGAATGTGTCCGGATGGGTAGGAAGGAGCACAGAAGATAATCCACACAAGGGCGGCGAGAGAAAGAGCCCAGACACACGACACAACCTCAGGGAAGTAACACATCTGACAACAAGAAACACTGGTTACAGAACATATAAAGGGAAGATAAGTGATTCCAGCTGGCGCAGACAATCAGGCCGAGATTGGGAACCACGCCCACACAAACACACGAGAGAGAGAGAGAGAGAGAGAGAGAGAGAGAGAGAGAGAGAGAGAGAGAGAGAGAGAGAGAGAGAGAGAGAGAGAGAGAGAGAGAGAGAGAGAGAGAGAGAGAGAGAGAGAGAGAGAGAGAGAGAGAGAAAAAGAGAGAGAGGGAGGCAATGGATTCATGAACCGTGACAATACCCCCCCCCTAGGAACGCCTCTTGGCGTTCCCAGGCGAATTTACCTGTCGATTGAAATCATCGATAAGGGAGTGATCCAGAATGTCCCTAGCAGGTACCCAACTTCTCTCCTCCGGACCGTAACCCTCCCAGTCCACCAGGTACTGGATTCTGCGTCCCCTCCTTCTAGAGTCCAAAATACGATTGACAGAAAAGGTGGGTTCCCCATCAACAAGTCGTGGCGGCGGGGGAACCGGGACCGGCGGGTTAATGCGTGCCTGAAACACAGGTTTTATTTTAGACACATGAAAGGTAGGATGAATTCTCCTATACGCCGGAGGAAGCTTGAGCCGGACCGCCACCGGACTAATGATCCTGGTGACTTTGAACGGGCCGATAAATTTGGGGGCAAGCTTGTTCGAAACGGATCGGAGTGGAATGTTCTTAGTAGAAAGCCACACTCCTTGGCCAACGACGTATACCGGAGGCTTCGACCGGCGGCGATCGGCCTTAGCCTTGGTGCGCGCCCCCACCCGGAGAAGAGTCTCACGGGCTCTGCTCCATGCGTGACGGCACCTCTGGATGAAAGCGTGAGCGGAGGGAACAGTGACCTCGGACTCCGTACTGGGAAAGATAGGTGGCTGGTAACCTAAACTACACTCAAACGGAGAGAGACCCGTGGCTGCCACTGGCAACGAATTGTGAGCGTACTCAACCATAGAGAGTTGTTGACTCCAGGAAGAGGGATTCTTAGAAACCAAACATCGCAACACTCTCTCCAAATCTTGGTTGGCCCTCTCCGTTTGACCGTTGCTCTGGGGATGAAACCCTGAAGACAGACTGACACTCGCTCCCAGTAACCTACAAAACTCTTGCCAAAACTTGGACACAAATTGGGGCCCCCTGTCAGAAACTACGTCCATCGGCAGGCCATGTAAGCGAAAGACGTGATCCACGACAGTTACCGCTGTCTCCTTGGCAGATGGTAATTTAGGCAAGGGAATAAAATGAGCCGCCTTCGAGAACCGGTCCACCACGGTCAAAACAACCGTCTTGCCCTGGGAGGGCGGGAGGGCGGTAACAAAATCTAGCGCGATGTGGGACCAGGGTCTCGAAGGGACCGACAGCGGTTGGAGTAACCCATCTGGAGGTCGATTAGAAGTCTTCCCAGTGGCACAAACCGAGCAAGCCAAGACAAAACTGTGAATGTCACGAGCCATCAGTGGCCACCAAAAGCGTTGCTTAACCAAAAAGCTAGTGCGGCTGACTCCTGGATGACACGCTACGTTGGAGCAATGCCCCCACCGAATAACATCGGACCGACACCCCTCCGGCACAAACAACCGATTAGGCGGGCAACCGGGCGGAGGCTTTACCCCTTCTAAGGCCGTTTTGACCCTCGATTCAACCTCCCATGTGAGTGTGGAGACCACTAGGGTCCCGGGTAGGATGCACTCGGGAGTGGATGGGCGTTCGGAATGGTCAAAAATGCGAGAAAGGGAATCGGGTTTGACATTCTTGGAACCCGGGCGATACGAGAGAGAGAAGTCAAAACGTCCGAAAAAGAGTGCCCACCGCGCCTGCCTGGAGTTGAGTCGCTTGGCGGTTCTGATATATTCCACATTTTTGTGATCGGTCCAAACTATAAAAGGTACCCCCGAACCCTCTAACCAATGGCGCCACTCCTCCAGTGCTAACTTCACTGCCAACAACTCTCTGTTGCCAATGTCGTAGTTGCGTTCCGCAGGTGATAACCGATGGGACAGGAACGCGCAAGGGTGCATCTTGTCGTCAGAAGAGGAACGTTGGGAAAGTACCGCACCTACCCCCACCTCTGAAGCGTCCACCTCCACCACGAACTGACGCGAGGGATCGGGAGCTATGAGGATGGGGGCCGAAACAAAGCGGCTCTTGAGTTTGGCGAATGCAGCCTCGGCTGTATCGGACCACCTGAACGTCACTCTGGGGGAGGTTAAGGCGGTAAGAGAAGCGACTATCTGGCTAAAGTTGCGAACGAAACGCCGGTAGAAATTGGCGAATCCCAGAAACCTCTGTAGGGCCTTACGGGAATCTGGGCTTGGCCAATCCACCACAGCCTTAACCTTGTCAGGATCCATGTGAATACCTTCAGTCGAGACGATGTAACCTAGGAATGGAACGGATTGTGCATGAAAAATGCATTTCTCCGCCTTGACAAAAAGTCCATTCTCCAACAACCTCTGAAGCACTCGTCTGACGTGCTGAACGTGTTCCTGGAGAGAAGAAGAAAAAATCAGTATGTCATCCAGGTAAACATATATGAACTGATCAATCATATCTCTCAGCACGTCATTGACGAGTGCCTGGAAAACCGCTGGGGAGTTGGATAGCCCAAAAGGCATGACCAAATATTCGAAGTGCCCTCTGGGGGTGTTAAACGCGGTCTTCCATTCATCCCCCCTCCTTATGCGAACCAAATGATATGCATTACGTAAATCCAACTTAGTGAACACGGATGCTCCCTGTAACCTTTCAAAGGCTGAGGACATCAACGGTAAGGGATAGGTATTCTTCACTGTGATGTTATTCAACCCACGGTAATCAATGCAAGGACGCAGAGATCCGTCCTTCTTCCCCACAAAGAAGAACCCCGCCCCCGCTGGAGAAGAGGAAGGACGAATGAATCCAGAGGCCAGAGAATCAGAGATGTATCTCTCCATAGCCTCCCTCTCAGGAACAGAGAGTGAATATAACTTGCCTTTAGGCGGAGACTCACCTGGCAATAATTCTATTGCACAGTCATAGGGACGATGCGGAGGAAGAGAAGCAGCACGGGACTTGCTGAACACCTCCTTCAGGTCGAGGTATTCAACGGGCACGTTAGACAAATCCACTGCCTCCTCTAGCAACACAGAATCAGACACAGATGAACAAGCAGACACTAAACAGGACTCAAGACACTTGTTACTCCACATGGATATAGAGTTATGACCCCAGTCAACTCTGGGGTTGTGTTGGGTGAGCCAAGGGTGGCCGAGAACTAATGGTGCAAGGGGTGAGTCCATGAGTAGAAATGATAGTGTCTCAGTGTGATTGCCAGAAGTGATGAGTGTGATAGGTTCAGTGGTGTGAGAAATGTTGGGGAGTTCTTGACCATTGAGAGCGTTGACGGATATCTTGTGCGTGAGTGAGGTGATAGGAATCTGGAGTTTGTGAGCGAGCTTGAAGTCCATAAAATTACCCTCTGCTCCTGAGTCCAGTAAGGCTTGGGTGTCGTGCGTGTGGGTGGCCCATCTTAGTCTTACCGGGAGGAGAGTAGATGATGAGGTCTTCTCTGTGGTGACACCACCCGATAGTAGCCTCATACTTACTACCGGGCCTGATCTTTTACCGGGCAGGAGTGGATAAAGTGGCCCGCTCTACCACAGTAGAGACAGAGTCCTTGGGATCTCCGCCTCTCCCTCTCTTCCCGGGAGAGGCAAGCTCTCCCCAGCTGCATGGGTTCGTGAGCGGAGGCTGAACTGGCCGTGTTCCCGCCGCTGGCATGCCAGCCCTCCGTGTCGTTATACGGTCTGTTAGGGCATGCTCGGCGGCCAATACGACTCAGACGAGCGTCGACCCTCAAGGCTAGTTCCACTAGTCCATTTAAACTCCTGGGAAGGTCCAGAACATAAATCTCCTTCTGGATCCGGTCCTCCAGCCCATGCAGGAACATGTCCCACTGCGCCTCCTCGTTCCACTGACACTCTGCGGCCAGAGTGCGGAATTGGATGGAGTATTCCGATACTGAACGGTCTCCTTGGCGGAGGTCAGCGAGTAGTCTGGCCGCCTCCCTACCCGCCACGGCCCGATCGAAGACCCTTCTCATCTCCTCGGAGAGTGTCTGGAAAGAGGTGCAGCATGGGTCCTGGTTCGCCCACACCGCCGTTCCCCAAAGAGCCGCTTTGCCTGATAGCAGTGTGAGTACGAATGCTACCTTAGACTGTTCACGGTTGAAGGTCCGTGGCTGCAACGAGAAATGCATGGAACATCTCGTAAGAAAAGCTCTGCAATAGTCAGGATCACCTGAATAACCCTCTGTGTCGGTAGCCGTGGCTCTAGCTGGGAATCCGGCTCTGGCGGGGCGGGTTGAACTGCCGGTGTAGGTGGCGCAGCGAGACCCCTCAGATGTTGTAATTGTTGGGTCAGCTGGGATACCTGCGTCGCAAGGGCTTGTACTGCCCGACCTGTGCTGGAGATGTTCTCCTCTTGTTGATCCATTCTCGTGATACTGCGGGGAAATGAATTCGGTCAGACTCGTTGAACTCGCTGCATCCATGGTCAGGTCAGATCATTCTGTGACAATACAGAGGCGGATGCAAGATGCAAGCAACGATGGTTTAATGAATGCAGTTTACAGCAGCAACAGGACAGACAGACTGTACTCAGACGGAATCCGACCCAGGGACTAGGGCGCATATACCGATGATAGCGTGCTGAGAAATCCAGGGGAATGTGTCCGGATGGGTAGGAAGGAGCACAGAAGATAATCCACACAAGGGCGGCGAGAGAAAGAGCCCAGACACACGACACAACCTCAGGGAAGTAACACTGATCTGACAACAAGAAACACTGGTTACAGAACATATAAAGGGAAGATAAGTGATTCCAGCTGGCGCAGACAATCAGGCCGAGATTGGGAACCACGCCCACACAAACACGGGAGAGAGAGAGAGAGAGAGAGAGAAAGAGAGAAAAAGAGAAAGAGAAAGAGAAAGAGAGAGAGAGAGGGAGAGAGGGAGGCAATGGATTCATGAACCGTGACACTCTCTGCAGAGGAGACTTGGAGGTAAGTGTTTCTTTCCACAACCCTTCTAGCTTTGTACTGTGTCTATGGTGCTGCTGTGTTTGACACTCATTCAACACCATAGAGTAACTTAGTTGTCTAAATAATGTTGTCAAACCCTTTGATTTGGTCATTTTGCTTGTGTACCTTAACCTACGTTTTTCAGAGCTGTCATCAAATGACGTCTCCATTGTGCATGCCCTGGCCTTGCTCCGATCCATAGGGTCTGACGCTAAACAAGACAGAGAAGGTACGGCCTGAAACATATACTTTTAAATCTGTGTGGGTTTCATGTTGCTCAACATTCGAATGGCAATTTGGCCTAGACCGTGTAGAAGCATCTGTTTTGCTGTAGAATACCCAACTGTTTCTTTGTTTCCTCTCTAGAGTATTTCGAGACTAATGAAGTAGAATCCCAAGCTTCTCCAAACCATGGTAGCTCTCGGCAAATGATGCCCTGTCCTCTGACGACGCTACCGCTGAAGCTGCCACTGGCCCGTCTGACGACGCTACCTCTGAAGCTGCCACTGGTCCCGAGTCTGACTGACGCTACCTCTGAAGCTGCCACTGGCCCGTCTGACGACGCTACCTCTGAAGCTGCCACTGGCCCGTCTGACGACGCTAACCTCTGAAGCTGCCACTGGCCCGTCTGACGACGCTACCTCTGAAGCTGCCACTGCCCGTCTGACGACGCTACCTCTGAAGCTGCCACCTGGCCCGTCTGACGACGCTACCTCTGAAGCTGCCACTGGCCACGTCTGACGACGCTACCTCTGACTGCCACTGGCCCGTCTGACGACGCTAACCTCTGCAGCTGCGACCGGCCAGTCTGACCATGCATTGAGTAACTGTTGACTTCTGCATCTGAGCCCCTGTTGACCACAACATGGATATCTGATGTGGACATGGTGCTCGGGGTCCATGCAAGAGTTCATGGGTTTTCTAGTCCAGGTTGTGTGTGTAACTGCAATTTCTTGTTTTGGCTCAATTAAACGCTAACTGTAATAATTGTGTCCTCAGTATTGTTTTGACGGTTCCTACTTGGAGTTGAGGTCTTTGACCTGACATGAGTAACTGGTGATGGCAACATTTATTTTGCATTATAACCATGCTTTGGCATCAGCAATATGTCTACTTTGACCCCTGTGCTTAAATTAACATTTGACTTAAGCTACATTTGGTCAAATTATGCTAGTAGCATCACATGATGTGGAATGGGTTCTTGTTCATTTAAACTTGATGGTTGTGGAACTGAGTGTTTGGGGATGGGTACATATGAGGCTGCTAGAATCGGGGTTAATGGTGTCAGTGCTAACTAATATCACGGTTGTCAACTTGCATTTAAATGACTCTGCTGGGTGTCTTCTCTCGTAACTGACTTGGTTTCCTATTAGTGAATGCTTAAATATAAAACCAGCTCTCGTATCATTAGCCCATCGTTTGGCGGGGTGTCTTCATATCCCAGTGCCAATCCAAACTTTCAGGTTTAAATAAGTCAATGCTAACCTGTCTTAGCTGGCAGGTTGCTATCAGGTCCAGGCTCTCCAGAGTTGCTTGTAGCGCCGCTAACCTAGGGTTTGAGGGCAGGAACAGTTTGACCAGGATTTCCCACCCACTCCGATTTACATGGGATAAACCATTGGAAGAAACCGTAAATTTCTATGAGAAGCGTGAGGAAGTCTGTTCATACAGGCCTTCTCTAGCCGCATGATGAACGCTCAGGGTGTGCGTCGTAGCAAACCGTACTTAGTCGCCATGAATTAAAAAAGCACGTACACGCAACCTTTAAATGCAGTTAATACAGCAACAAAATTGGCTTATACTTTTGAGCTAACCGTAGGTATCTGCTGTAATTCAAACATTTCTGTGGTACCGCTTTACTCATTTATGCCAACCAAATCCAGATAGCAAATGTTCTGAAAGAGCTGCAAAACCTGGACCCATTACAAATCAGCTGGGCTTGACAATCTAGACCCTCAATTTCTGAAACTATCCGCCGCCATTGTCGCAACCCCTATTACCAGCCTGTTCAAGCATCTCTTTCATATCGTCTGAGATCCCCAAGGATTGGAAAGCTGCCTGTGGTCATCCCCCTCAAAGGGGGAGACACCCTGGACCCAAACTGTTACAGACCTATATCCATCCTGCCCTGCCTATCTAAGGTCTTCGAAAGCCAAGTTAATAAACAGATCACTGACCATCTCGAATTCCACCGTACCTTCTCCGCTGTGCAATCCGGTTTCCGAGCCGGTCACGGGTGCACCTCAGCCACGCTCAAGGTACTAAACGATATAACCGCCATCGATAAAAGACAGTACTGTGCAGCCGTCTTCATCGACCTGGCCATGGCTTTTCGACCTGTCAATCACCATATTCTTATCGGCAGACTCGGTAGCCTCGGTTTTTCTGATGACTTGCCTTGCCTGGTTCACCAACTACTTTGCAGACAGAGCTCAGTGTGTCAAATCGGAGGGCATGTTGTCTGGTCCTCTGGCAGTCTCTATGGGTGTACCACAGGGTTCAATTCTCGGGCCGACTCTTTTCTCTGTATATATCAATGATGTTGCTCTTGCTGCGGGCGATTCCCTGATCCACCTCTACGCAGACGACACCATTCTGTATACTTCTGGCCATTCCTTGGACACTGTGCTATCTAACCTCCAAACGAGCTTCAATGCCATACAACACTCCTTCCGTGGCCTCCAACTGCTCTTAAACGCTAGTAAAACCAAATGCATGCTTTTCAACCGTTCGCTGCTTGCACCCGCCCGCCGCCCGACTAGCATCACCACCCTGGACGGTTCCGACCTAGAATATGTGGACATCTATAAATACCTAGGTGTCTGGCTAGACTGTAAACTCTCCTTCCAGACTCATATTAAACATCTCCAATCCAAAATCAAATCAAGAATCGGCTTTCTATTTCGCAACAAAGCCTCCTTCACTCACGCCGCCAAACTTACCCTAGTAAAACTGACTATCCTACCGATCCTCGACTTCGGCGATGTCATCTACAAAATAGCTTCCAATACTCTACTCAGCAAACTAGATGCAGTTTATCATAGTGCCATCCGTTTTGTTACTAAAACACCTTATACCACCCACCACTGCGACCTGTATGCTCTAGTCGGCTGGCCCTCGCTACATATTCGTCGCCAGACATGCTGGCTCCAGGTCATCTATAAGTCCATGCTAGGTAAAGCTCCGCCTTATCTCAGTTCACTGGTCACGATAACAACACCCCACCCGTAAGCACGCGCTCCAGCAGGTATATCTCACTGATCATCCCAAAGCCAACACCTCATTTGGCCGCCTTTCCTTCCAGTTCTCTGCTGCCTGTGACTGGAACGTATTGCAAAAATACGCTGAAACTGGAGACTTTTATTTCCCTCACCAACTTTAAACATCTGCTATCTGAGCAGCTAACCGATTGCTGCATCTGTAAACAGCCCACCCAATTGACCTACCTCATCCCCTTACTGTTTTTTATTTATTTACTTTTCT
Organism: Salvelinus namaycush; assembly: GCF_016432855.1. Taxonomy (NCBI): domain Eukaryota; kingdom Metazoa; phylum Chordata; class Actinopteri; order Salmoniformes; family Salmonidae; genus Salvelinus; species Salvelinus namaycush. Next base: position 126,663 of record NW_024061287.1, read on the forward strand.
GCTCTTTTGCACACCAGTATCTCTACTTGCACATGATCATCTGGATGATTTATCACTCCAGTGTTAATCTGCTAAATTGTAATTATTTGCTCCTATAGCCTATTTATTGCCTACCTCCTCATGCCTTTTGCACACAATGTATATACTCATTTTTCCCTACTGTGTTATTGACTTGTTTATTGTTTACTCCATGTGTAACTCTGTGTTGTTGTCTGTTCACACTGCTATGCTTTATCTTGGCCAGGTCGCAGTTGTAAATGAGAACTTGTTCTCAACTAGCCTACCTGGTTAAATAAAGGTGAAATAAATAAATAAATTCAGCGTGTTTTGAAGCAAGTTAAACCGTTATGGGCTATGCAAATTATTTTGTTTGCTACAGGGTAGGCCTTCCAGGGTTATTTTATGTAGCCTAAGTTTGTGTATTGAATGTTATTCTACATTTGTTTGTCTGGGTCTCGAGAATCAGTTACCCTTTCTGACCAAGTCTGTAAAATAGTGCGAGAACTGGGGGTATTTTGTCTTGAATAGAAGTAATAACGGAGAAGAATGGCAGGGGTCTTGACAAGTTTATTTAATTTGATTATGTAGTCCACGTTTGTGTAGGCTCACGTTTAGTTGATGCTGTGACTAAATGAATATTAACTTGATAATTTACTTTATTGCTGGAGAACAGATGCAATAGGTAGGATTGAGAAGATTTGATGTAAATATAGCCTACCTTAGAATGGCACATGATAAACTGCGGGTTTAGATTCACATGCAATTGATCAACTGCGGCGCTATCCAGTGGGCTGAATCTCCGCTACAGCGTAACTGTTACATTATAGGAGATTCAGATTTGTTTCCTCTGACAAAATCATCACAATAACCGAAGTATAAACAGCCACAACCTTCCCAAATTCCTTGATAGCCAGGTGCAAGGGGAGAGGAAAGGACCGAAATGCATCTTTCAGTGAAGGGTAGGCTACTGTAATAACCTCATTTGACCCGTCGGCCACAGTGGCTCATAGACCTGTTAAAACTAGGCTACATTAATGAAATAGTGTGGTGACTTTGAGTTGATTAATATGCAACAAATACAAGAACCCATTAGTGTATTTCTCCATGTAGAGTGGTATAATCATGTTGGATTTTATTTGCTGCTTAACACCCTGCCTCCACAGCTGGCTTGCTTCTGAAGCTAGAGCAGGGTTGGTAATGGTCAGTCCCTAGATTGGAGACCAGTTGCTGCTGGAAGTGGTGTTGGAGGGCCAGTAGGAGTCACTCTTTCCTCTGGTCTAAAATAATATCCCAGGGCAGTGATTGGGGACAGGTGCTGTCTTTCGGGTGGGACGTTAAACATGTGTCCTGACTCTCTGTGGTCACTAAAGATCCCATGGCACTTATTGTTAGAGTAGGGGTGTTAACCCTGGTGCCTGGCTAAATTCCCGATCTAGTCCTCATACCATCACGGTCACCTAAATCATCCCAAGCTTACTATTGGCTCATTCACTCCCCTCTCCCCTGTAACTATTCCCCAGGTTGTTGCTGTAATGAGAATGTGTTCTCAGTCAACTTACCTGGTTAAATAAAACATTATGCTTCTAAAATAGCACTTTCGGTTTGAATGGGAAGCTCGGAAATTTCTTGCAATTTCCTCAGGAAGGAAAATTGGTAGATTCTCTGGAAAAGAATGACCCTCCTCCCTCAGCCATTGGGATGAACTTTGCGGGACCCCCACCCGAGTACTCCTACCAGGTACGGACGAGACATGGAGACAAGTGTTCCTTTAATGTTTTGTACTCGTCTCAATAAAAATGGTTTCATACTAAAGACTAGGTCAGAATACATTTGGACCTCCCTCGCGCTTTGTCTTGCCCTCATCAAATCAACTCTTCACTGTGAAATGCTTGCTTACGAGACCACCCCACCGATGCAGAGTACAAAACTATAGAAGTATATGTATACATACAGTACCAATCAAAAGTTTGTGACACACCTACTCATTCAAAAGGTTTTTTCTTTATTTTGACTATTTTCTACTGTGTAAATAATAGTGAAGAACTCAAAACTATGAAATAACACATATGGAATCATGTAGTACCCAAAAAAGTGTTAAACATATCAATATATATTTTATTTATATTTAGCCACCCTTTACCTTGTTGACAGCTTTGCACACACTCGGCATTCTCTCACCAGCTTCATCTGGATTGCTTTTCCAAAAGGACAGATTTCCACCGGTCTAATGTCCATTGCTCGTGTTTCTTGGCCCAAGCAAGTCTCTTCTTCTTATTGGTGTACTTTAGTAGTGGTTTCTTTGCAGAAATTTGACCATGAAGGCCTAATTCACGCTGTCTCCTCTGAACAGTTGATGTTGAGATGTGTCTGTTACTTGAACTTTAGAGCAGAGGTAACTCTGGGTCTAGCGCTTGATGGATTTTGTGACTGCACTTGAAGAAACGTTCAAAGTTTTTGAAATTTTCCGATTGACTGAACTTCATGTCTTAAAATAATATTAGACTTTCGTTTCTCTTTGCTTATTTGAGCTGTTCTTGCCATAATATGGACTTGGTATTTTACCAAATAGGGCTATCTTCTGTATACCACCCCTACCTTGTCACAAAACAAGTGATTGGCTCAAACGCACTAAGGAAATAAATTCCACAAATTAACTTTGAACAAGGCACACCTGTTAATTGAAATGCATTCCAGGTGAGTACCTCATGAAGCTGATTGAGAGAATGCCAAGAGTGTGCAAAGCTGTCATCAAGGCAAAGGGTGGCTACTTTGAAGAATCTCAAATATAAAATATATTTAGATTTTTTTGGTTACTACAGGATTCCTTATGTGGTATTTCATACTTTTGATGTTCTACAATGTAGAAAATTGTAAAAAATAAAGAAACCCTGGAATGAGTAGGTGTGTCCAAACTTTTGACTGGTACTGTATATATTGTAACAGTGTAATAAAATACCCAAGAATAAAGCTATATACAAGGAGTTCCAGTTCCAGATCAGTGTGCAGGGGTACGAGGTATTTGAGGTAGATATGTACAAGGCAGGGTAAAGTGACTAGGCATCAGGATAGATAATAATAAGAGCAAAATAAAGAACAGAGCAGCAGCAGCAAATGAGTGTAAAGGTGTGTGTTTGTTTGTGAGAGTGTGTAATGTGTACGCATGTGTGTTTGGGTTGTGTCGGTTTGTGTGTGTGGGTTTTGTGTGGGAGTGTGAATGTAGTGTGTGTGTGTGCATATGGTTTGTATACAGTCTAGTGATTGTGGGTAGGGTCAGAGCAAGACCCTTTAACAGCCCTGTTGATATGGATGGGGACGTGCTCTCCCCTCTTGCTGCTATAGTCCACGATCAGCTCCTTGGTCTTACTGACATTGAGGGAGAGGTTGTCCTGGCACCACAATGCCAAGTCTCTGACCTCTCATCGCCTTCGTGTCGTCAGCAAACTTGATGATGGTGTTGGAGTCGTGTGTGGCCACACAGTCATGGGTGAACAGGGAGTACAAGAGGGGACTAAGCACGCATCCCTGAGGGCCTCCCGTGTTGAAGGTCAGTGTGGCAGAGGTGTTCTTGCCTATCCTCACCACCTGGGGCCGGCCCGTCAGAAAGTCCAGCATCCAGTTGCAGAAGGAGGTCTTCAGTCCCAAGGTCCCTAGCTTGGAGCGGACTATGGTGTTGAACGCTGGGCTGTAGTCTATGAACAGCATTCTCACATAGTTATTTCCCCTCTTAATTGAGATTGCTTCATCTGTGGATCTGTTGGGGAGATATGCAAATTGGAGTGGGTACAGGGTGTCTGGGATGATTGTGTTGATGTGGTCATGACCAGACTTTCAAAGCACAGATGTGAGTGCTACAGACAGGTTACCTTGGAGTTCTTGGGAACACGGACAATGGTAGTCAGCTTGAAATATGTCGGGATTACAGACTGTCCTGTGAGGATCCAAATAGGTCAGATCAGGTTTGCAATGAATGACTTCAACAAGATCCCTTCTTTTTTTAACCTTTATTTAACTAGGCAAGTCAGTTAAGAACAAATTCTTCGTTTCATTGACGGCCTAGGAACAGTAGGTTAACTGCCTTGTTCAGGGGCAGAACGACAGATTTGTACCTTGTCAGCTCGGGGATTCGATCTTGCAACCTTTCGGTTACTAGTCCAACGCTCTAACCACTAGGCTACGCTGCCGCCCCCTCTCACCCGCAGAGGGGGGAGGAGGGAACTGGTGGGGGTTAACAACTGACGCCCTTTTGCTTTGTTTCAAGAATACTTTTTCCCGACGAAATTCTAACACGTTCAGAAGCAACTACTGGAATAATATATCTAACATAAAACGTGGGGAATGGTCAGAGGTGATCTAAAGAACACTAATGTTGTTTTGTTAGTTATGTAGTCATTATAAATGTTATAAAGGAAATACTGTAACATGGAAAGTACACCCACTACATATGTGAAGTGTCCCTCCAATGTGTTGTGCATGAAATGGAGAAGAACAACAGTAGAAGACTTGTTGGACGATGACTGTTAAGAATGATGATATGAGAGAGACTTCCGCCAATGGCGAAGCTCTAACAAGACGCATCTGCGTAGTGTCCTCGAACTTTCAAACAGTTTTAAGGCATTTTGACATTGTTAAACTGTTCGTTAATAGTGCGTTGGAAGTTAAAACATTTATTGTATCGCCAAAACAAAATATGCCAAATATGTCAAAGCCTCAGACGAGGCATGGAAAAATGCCCCTCTCTGACAGCCCTTCATCGGCCTCGGCGGATGCTAGCTCGGGAAGAAGCACCAGCATGGTTCAGAATGGAGATGGACAAGGGTATAACAAAAATAAATCCAAGAGACACTTTCTGAACCCCTCAGCAAAATTGATGTACTGGTCGATAAACTCCACGAAGACCATAAAGTCACAAATGGACGAGTGACAAAGTTAGAAAAAGACCATGCTGACCACCAGGCTGCCATCCTGGACGTCCGTGAGGAAGTGGACCAAAAATACAAGAAGTTGGAAGACTCCATCGCTAAACTCGAGGAGAAATTTGATTATTATGAACATTTCCAAAGGCACTCGAATTTGAGACTTCAAGGTTTCCCGGAGGTCGTGGAGGGAAGAGACGCGATCTCCTTTCTACAGGATTCCCAAAATTCTGGATCTACCCCCTCCCGCGCACCCACTGGAGATTGGAGATACTGGAGATACTCGGCCTTGTCTCAGGATAGTAAGTTGGTGGTTGAAGGTATCCCTCTAGTGGTGTGGGGGCTGTGCTTTGGCAAAGTGGGTGGGGTTATATCCTGCCTGTTTGGCCCTGTCCGGGGGTATCGTCGGATGGGGCCACAGTGTTTCCCGACCCCTCCTGTCTCAGCCTCCAGTATTTATGCTGCAGTAGTTTATGTGTCGGGGGGCTAGGGTCAGTCTGTTATATCTGGTGTATTTCTCCTGTCTTATCCGGTGTCCTGTGTGAATTTAAGTATGCTCTCTAATTCTCTCTGTTTCTCTCTCTCGGAGGAGGACATGCCTCAAGACTACCTGGCCTGATGACTCCTTGCTGTCCCCAGGCCACCTGGCCGTGCTGCTGCTCCAGTCTCAACTGTTCTGCCTGCGGCTATGGAACCCCGACCTGTTCACTGGACGTGCTACCTTGTCCCAGACCTGCTGTTTTCAACTCTCTAGAGACAGCAGAAGCGGTAGAGATACTCTGAATGATCGGCTATGAAAAGCCAAATGACATTTACTCCTGAGGTGCTGACCTGTTTCACCCTCTACAACCACTGTGATTATTATTATCTGACCCTGCTGGTCATCTATGAACATTTGAACATCTTGCCCATGTTCTGTTATAATCTCCACCCGGCACAGCCAGAAGAGGACTGGCCACCCCTCATAGCCTGGTTCCTCTCTAGGTTTCTTCCTAGGTTTTGGCCTTCCTAGGGAGTTTGTCCTAGCTACCGTGCTTCTACACCTGCATTGCTTGCTGTTTGGGGTTTTAGGCTGGGTTTCTGTACAGCACTTTGTGACATCAGTTGATGTAAGAAGGGCTTTATAAATACATTTGATTGATTGACAGTGATGAGCTTTGAGTGCACTATGGTGTTGAACGCTGAGCTGTAGTCAATGAATAGCATTCTCACATAGGTGTTCCTTTTGTCCAGGTGTGAAAGGGCAGTGTGGAGTGCCATAGAGATTGCATCATCTGTGGATCTGTTGGGGCGGTATGCAAATTGGAGTAGGTTTAGGGTTTCTAGGATAATGGTATTGATGTGAGCCATGACCAGCCTTTCAAAAACACAGACGTGAGTGCTACGGGTCGGTAGTTATTTAGGCAGGTTACCTTAGTCTTCTTGGGCACAGGGACTATGGTGCAATGCTTGAAACATGTTGGTATTACAGACTCAGACAGGGAGAGGTTGAAAATGTCAGTGAAGATGCTTGCCAGTTGGTCAGCGCATGCTCGGGTACACATCCTGGTAATCCGTCTGGCCCTGTGGCCTTGTGAATGTTGACCTGTTTAAAGGTCTTACTCACATCAGCTGTGGAGAATGTGATCACATCTGGAGGGAGTCGGGGGGTCTGAATACTTCTCGAATGCACTGTATGTCTGTAATGTCTATGTTAATGTTTTAAATGTATGTAAATTGTAGTCTTTGTCTGTAATGTCTATGTTAATGTTTTAAATGTATGTAAATTGTAGTCTTTTTGTCTGTAATGTCTATGTTTTAAATGTATGTAAATTGTAGTCTTTTTGTCTGTAATGTCTATGTTAATGTTTTAAATATATGTCAATTGTAGTCTTTTTGTCCGTAATGTCTATGTTAATGTTTTAAATATATGTAAATTGTAGCCTTTTTGTCTGTAATGTCTATGTTAATGTTTTAAATGTATGTAAATTGTAGTATTTTTGTCTGTAATGTCTATGTTAATGTTTTAAATGTATGTAAATTGTAGTCTTTTTGTCTGTAATGTCTATGTTAATGTTTTAAATGTATGTAAATTGTAGTCTTTTTATCTGTAATGTCTTTTTCGTTATGCGTCGGACCCCAGGAAGACTATCTGCCGCCACTGTAACATCGGGGAAGAACGTGACCATTATGGTGACAGAGGCAGACAAAGTCTCTCATGCTATCTATCAGACAGTGGGCAACAACACCCCTGTTTGCTACTGTATAGACTTGTCCTTACTGCATAGAGTCGTCGTCATTACTGTATAGAGTTATCGTCATTACTGTATAGAGTTCTCGTCATTACTGTATAGAGTTGTTGTCATTACTGTATAGAGTTGTCGTCATTACTGCATAGAGTTGTCGTCATAGGCCCCGTGTGGCTCAGTTGGTAGAGCATGGCGCTTGCAACGCCAGGGTTGTGGGTTCGATTCCCACGGGGGGCCAGTACAAAAAAAAGTATGAATGTATGTACTTGTAAGTCGCTCTGGATAAGAGCGTCTGCTAAATGACTTAAATGTAATGTAAATGTAAATCACACAGTAGTCCGGAACAGCTGGTGCTCTCATGCATGTTACAGTGTTACTTGCTTCGAAGCGAGCATATAAATAATTTAGCTCGTCTGGTAGGCTTGTGTCACTGGGCTGCTCTCGGCTGTGCTTCCCTCTGTAGTCTGTAGTAGTTTGCAAGCCCTGCCACATCCGACCAGCATCGGAGCTGGTGTAGTATGATGTGATCTTTGTCCTGTATTGATGCTTTGCCTGGTTGATGGTTCGTCGGAGGGCATAGCGGGATTTCTTATAAGCTTCCAGGTTAGAGTCCCGCTCCTTGAAAGCGGCAGCTCTACCCTTTTAGCTAAGGTTGGATTTTGCCTGTAATCCATGACTTCTGGTTGGGTTATGTACGTATAGTCACTGTGGGGATGACGTCATCGATGCACTTATTGATGAAGCCAGTGACTGATGTGGTGTAATCCTCAATGCCATCGGAAGAATCCCGGAAAATATTCCAGTCTGTGCTAGCAAAACAGTCCTGTAGTTTAGCATCTGCCTCATCTGACCACTTTTTTATTGATCTAGTCACTGGTGCTTCCTGCTTTAATTGTTGCTTGTAAGCAGGAATCCGGAGGATAGAAATATGGTCAGATTAGCCAAATGGAGAGCGAGGGAGAGCTTTGTATGCATCTTTGAATATGGAGTAAAGGTGGTCCAGAGTTTCTTTTCCTCTGGTTGCACATTTAACATGTTGATAGAGAGAGAGACAATACATTCCTGATCAGGTCACTTGGTTAGGAAAAACCCCTGACCCAACACACTGTGTCCCGACACACTGGGTCCCAACCCACTGGCTCCAACCTCCTGGATCCAACCCTCTGGATCCAATCTCCATCTCTTCATTACTTGGTTATGAAAACCCCCTGGTCCCAACACACTGGTCCCAACCCCCTGGTCCCAACCCCCTGGTCCCAACCCCCTGGTCCCAACCCCCTGGTCCCAACACACTGGTCCCAACCCCCTGGTCCCAACCCCCTGGTCCCAACCCCCTGGTCCCAACCCCCTGGTCCCAACACTGGTCCCAACACACTGGTCCCAACACACTTGTCCCAACCCACTGGTCCCAACCCCCTGGCCCAACCTCCATCTCTTCATTACTTGGTTATGAAAACCCCTGGTCCCAACCCCCTGGCCCCAATCCCCTGGTCCCAACCCACTGGTCCCAACCCACTGATCCAACCTCCATCTCTTCATTACTTGAAGGAAATCATTCTCGAACACACTAGAGCTCTGTCTTTTCGTGGAGTTGTAATTGAACAGTGACTACACAGTTGAATGTGGGGAGGTGTATGTATGCATTGACTCACATCCACCCCAAGGTCCAGGAGGTACTTGACCATGCTGATCATGCCGCTGCAGAGTGGAGAGGGGTGTAGGCCCTCTTGTCTTTACAGGACACCTCTGATCCATGAGAGGCCAGCAGTTTCACCACCTCAATGTGCCCTATGGGGGGGAAAAGAGAGACAAAGAGAGAAACAGAGATGGAGAGAGAGACAGACAGATGGAGAGAGAGAGAGACAGAGAGATAGGCAGAGATATAGAGGGAGAGAGAGGTTAGTTTACAGTGGTACACAGCACCATTAGCAATACCTACATCGTGTTAGTACAATTGAAAACCTACATCTTATCAACATACTCAGTCCATCATTCTGACATAATAACACACTAGAGGTGGACCATACAGCTGAGCTGTGAGTCTAACACACAGCCAATTCATTCACTCACTGGGATAAGGACATTAGTCAGAATGTATATGTGTGGTCAACTCATTACCCATGTAAGCAGCCCAGTGGATTGCTCGGCGGTCCTTCTTGTCAAAAGCATTAATGTTGGCTCCTCTGGAGAGAAGCAGCATCACCATCTAACAGGAAAAGGAGAGAGAAACAAAACACAGGCTGAGGAAAACTAAAGCAAGATCTGCTCAAATCTGGCGTCAAAGCCTCTCTTGAACAAACTCAAGCATACAACTAGGGCTGTGACGGTCATGGGACTTCCGGTGTCGGTGATTGACGTGTGGTGTGTACACAGTCATCGACATAACTGACAGCCGACGGACGGACGGGGGAAACATTAGCAAAGGAAAACATTAGAGTGTTTAGGCCTAACTGTCTTGCTCATAGGCGCGCGAGTCTCAAGTTAAGGGGAAGCTAATTTTCACCATAAAAAAATATATAAAGCATTCAATGCATCTTCACATTTACAGACTTTTGTAAGATAGCTGACTATTGCTAATGTGATTTGTAAATTGGATAGTCATCATTTAGGCTAATAATATAACTCAATCACTGTTCGCAAAAAAACGGCTGTTCAATGCAGCGCGTGGTGGAGTAAGGCTAGGCTAGGCTATGTCAGATATGTTTCTCTTTACAGGATTTTTTTCCCCCTTGTTAAAATATTTTTTATCATGCAATTCTGCTACACTTTATATGACTATAGAGATTAGCAGAATCTTGTTCAATATGACTTTCAAGTGGCACTGACTCAGGGATAAAGAAAGTGAATATGCACACTCACCGGGGATATAGCCAATGGCAAAAATACTGTTCGCTCAATTAAGTTGAGAATTTTGATAACTAAAAGACAGATTAGTCTTTTCATTGTCTTCTCTTTGAAGCAATAGCCAATTGCTTTCCAAACTATGTTAGCCTGAGATAGTGTTCAGTCTTTCGTGAGATGCACTGTCAGGCTCATGTAAGAAGTCATATTTACACTTGACCACGTCTGTGATCAGTGCAAAAAAAATGGACGTCCTTTAGCTCTGTCCGAACCTCCCCCTTCACCTTGAAAAAGAAAGGTTTGGGAAACCCTGCTTTAACAGGCTAAAACTATTTTAAACCGGTCTTATTTTGAGACTAAGCCTACTCCAGCCTATAAGAACGAGGAGGAATGTCATAAAGTAAGTAGAACCAGATCATGAACTACAGTACTGTAAAGTGACAGATACTGAACAAGGTGCATACGGCTGATGGAAGGAGGCATCTGTTCTTAAATTGCTGGAGCACAGAAAGGATGTGTCCAGAACACATCCTACCTTTCCCAATGATGAGTAAAGGCCGCTTGGCCTACCTTTCCCAATGATGAGTAAAGGCCGCTTGGCCTACCTTTCCCAATGATGAGTAAAGGTCGTTTGGCCTACCTTTCCCAATGATGAGTAAAGACCGTTTGGCCTACCTTTCCCAATGATGAGTAAAGGCCGCTTGGCCTACCTTTCCCAATGATGAGTAAAGGCCGCTTGGCCTACCTTTCCCAATGATGAGTAAAGACCGTTTGGCCTACCTTTCCCAATGATAAGTAAAGGACGTTTGGCCTACCTTTCCCAATGATGAGTAAAGACCATTTGGCCTACCTTTCCCAATGATGAGTAAAGGTCGTTTGGCCTACCTTTCCCAATGATAAGTAAAGGCCGCTTGGCCTACCTTTCCCAATGATAAGTAAAGGCCACTTGGCCTACCTTTCCCAATGATGAGCAAAGGCCGTTTGGCCTACCTTTCCCAATGATGAGTAAAGGTCGTTTGGCCTACCTTTCCCAATGATAAGTAAAGGCCGCTTGGCCTACCTTTCCCAATGATAAGTAAAGGCCGCTTGGCCTACCTTTCCCAATGATGAGTAAAGGCCGTTTGGCCTACCTTTCCCAATGATAAGTAAAGGACGTTTGGCCTACCTTTCCCAATGATAAGTAAAGGCCGCTTGGCCTACCTTTCCCAATGATGAGTAAAGGACGTTTGGCCTACCTTTCCCAATGATGAGTAAAGGTCGTTTGGCCTACCTTTCCCAATGATAAGTAAAGACCGTTTGGCCTACCTTTCCCAATGATGAGTAAAGGTCGTTTGGCCTACCTTTCCCAATGATAAGTAAAGACCGTTTGGCCTACCTTTCCCAATGATGAGTAAAGGTCGTTTGGCCTACCTTTCCCAATGATAAGTAAAGACCGTTTGGCCTACCTTTCCCAATGATGAGTAAAGTCCGTTTGGCCTACCTTTCCCAACGATGAGTAAAGACCGTTTGGCCTACCTTTCCCAATGATGAGTAAAGACCGTTTGGCCTACCTTTCCCAATGATGAGTAAAGACCGTTTGGCCTACCTTTCCCAATGATGAGTAAAGACCGTTTGGCCTACCTTTCCCAATGATAAGTAAAGACCGTTTGGCCTACCTTTCCCAATGATGAGTAAAGGCCGTTTGGCCTACCTTTCCCAATGATGAGTAAAGGCCGTTTGGCCTACCTTTCCCAATGATGAGTAAAGACCGTTTGGCCTACCTTTCCCAATGATAAGTAAAGGCCGTTTGGCCTACCTTTCCCAATGATAAGTAAAGGAAGTTTGGCCTACCTATCCCAATGATGAGTAAAGTCCGTTTGGCCTAACTTTCCCAATGATAAGTAAAGGCCGCTTGGCCTACCTTTCCCAATGATGAGTAAAGGCCGCTTGGCCTACCTTTCCCAATGATAAGTAAAGGCCGCTTGGCCTACCTTTCCCAATGATAAGTAAAGGCCGTTTGGCCTACCTTTCCCAATGATAAGTAAAGGCCGCTTGGCCTACCTTTCCCAATGATAAGTAAAGGCCGCTTGGCCTACCTTTCCCAATGATAAGTAAAGGCCGTTTGGCCTACCTTTCCCAATGATAAGTAAAGGCCGTTTGGCTTACCTTTCCCAATGATGAGTAAAGTCCGTTTGGCCTACCTTTCCCAATGATAAGTAAAGGCCGTTTGGCCTACCTTTCCCAATGATAAGTAAAGGCCGTTTGGCCTACCTTTCCCAATGATGAGTAAAGGCCGTTTGGCCTACCTTTCCCAATGATAAGTAAAGGCCGTTTGGCCTACCTTTCCCAATGATGAGTAAAGGCCGCTTGGCCTACCTTTCCCAATGATGAGTAAAGGCCGCTTGGCCTACCTTTCCCAATGATGAGTAAAGGTCGTTTGGCCTACCTTTCCCAATGATAAGTAAAGGACGTTTGGCCTACCTTTCCCAATGATAAGTAAAGGCCGTTTGGCTTACCTTTCCCAATGATGAGTAAAGTCCGTTTGGCCTACCTTTCCCAATGATAAGTAAAGGCCGTTTGGCCTACCTTTCCCAATGATAAGTAAAGGCCGTTTGGCCTACCTTTCCCAATGATGAGTAAAGGCCGTTTGGCCTACCTTTCCCAATGATAAGTAAAGGCCGTTTGGCCTACCTTTCCCAATGATGAGTAAAGGCCGCTTGGCCTACCTTTCCCAATGATGAGTAAAGGCCGCTTGGCCTACCTTTCCCAATGATGAGTAAAGGTCGTTTGGCCTACCTTTCCCAATGATAAGTAAAGGACGTTTGGCCTACCTTTCCAATGATGAGTAAAGGCCGCTTGGCCTACCTTTCCCAATGATGAGTAAAGGTAGTTTGGCCTACCTTTCCCAATGATGAGTAAAGGTCGTTTGGCCTACCTTTCCCAATGATAAGTAAAGGCCGCTTGGCCTACCTTTCCCAATGATAAGTAAAGGCCACTTGGCCTACCTTTCCCAATGATGAGCAAAGGCCGTTTGGCCTACCTTTCCCAATGATAAGTAAAGGACGTTTGGCCTACCTTTCCCAATGATGAGTAAAGGTCGTTTGGCCTACCTTTCCCAATGATGAGTAAAGGCCGTTTGGCCTACCTTTCCCAATGATGAGTAAAGGTCGTTTGGCCTACCTTTCCCAATGATAAGTAAAGGCCGCTTGGCCTACCTTTCCCAATGATAAGTAAAGGCCGCTTGGCCTACCTTTCCCAATGATGAGTAAAGGCCGTTTGGCCTACCTTTCCCAATGATAAGTAAAGGCCGTTTGGCCTACCTTTCCCAATGATAAGTAAAGGTCGCTTGGCCTACCTTTCCCAATGATGAGTAAAGGACGTTTGGCCTACCTTTCCCAATGATGAGTAAAGGTCGTTTGGCCTACCTTTCCCAATGATAAGTAAAGACCGTTTGGCCTACCTTTCCCAATGATGAGTAAAGGCCGTTTGGCCTACCTTTCCCAATGATGAGTAAAGGCCGTTTGGCCTACCTTTCCCAATGATGAGTAAAGACCGTTTGGCCTACCTTTCCCAATGATAAGTAAAGGCCGTTTGGCCTACCTTTCCCAATGATAAGTAAAGGCCGTTTGGCCTACCTTTCCCAATGATAAGTAAAGGACGTTTGGCCTACCTTTCCCAATGATGAGTAAAGGCCGTTTGGCCTACCTTTCCCAAAGATGAGTAAAGGCCGTTTGGCCTACCTTTCCCAATGATGAGTAAAGGCCGTTTGGCCTACCTTTCCCAATGATAAGTAAAGGCCGTTTGGCCTACCTTTCCCAATGATGAGTAAAGGCCGTTTGGCCTACCTTTCCCAATGATGAGTAAAGGCCGTTTGGCCTACCTTTCCCACTGATAAGTAAAGGCCGTTTGGCCTACCTTTCCCAATGATAAATAAAGGACGTTTGGCCTACCTTTCCCAATGATAAATAAAGGACGTTTGGCCTACCTTTCCCAATGATAAGTAAAGGCCGTTTGGCCTACCTTTCCCAATGATAAGTAAAGGCCGTTTGGCCTACCTTTCCCAATGATAAGTAAAGGCCGTTTGGCCTACCTTTCCCAATGATGAGTAAAGGCCGTTTGGCCTACCTTTCCCAATGATAAGTAAAGGCCGTTTGGCCTACCTTTCCCAATGATGAGTAAAGGCCGCTTGGCCTACCTTTCCCAATGATGAGTAAAGGCCGCTTGGCCTACCTTTCCCAATGATGAGTAAAGGTCGTTTGGCCTACCTTTCCCAATGATGAGTAAAGGACTTTTGGCCTACCTTTCCCAATGATGAGTAAAGGCCGCTTGGCCTACCTTTCCCAATGATGAGTAAAGGTAGTTTGGCCTACCTTTCCCAATGATGAGTAAAGGCCGCTTGGCCTACCTTTCCCAATGATAAGTAAAGGACATTTTGCCTACCTTTCCCAATGATAAGTAAAGGCCGTTTGGCCTACCTTTCCCAATGATAAGTAAAGGACGTTTGGCCTACCTTTCCCAATGATGAGTAAAGTCCGTTTGGCCTACCTTTCCCAATGATAAGTAAAGGCCGCTTGGCCTACCTTTCCCAATGATAAGTAAAGGCCGTTTGGCCTACCTTTCCCAATGATAAGTAAAGGCCGTTTGGCTTACCTTTCCCAATGATAAGTAAAGGCCGTTTGGCCTACCTTTCCCAATGATGAATAAAGGCCGTTTGGCCTACCTTTCCCAATGATAAGTAAAGGCCGTTTGGCCTACCTTTCCCAATGATAAGTAAAGGCCGTTTGGCCTACCTTTCCCAATGATAAGTAAAGGACGTTTGGCCTACCTTTCCCAATGATAAGTAAAGGCCGCTTGGCCTACCTTTCCCAATGATGAGTAAAGGCCGTTTGGCCTACCTTTCCCAAAGATGAGTAAAGGCCGTTTGGCCTACCTTTCCCAATGATGAGTAAAGGCCGTTTGGCCTACCTTTCCCAATGATAATAAAGGACGTTTGGCCTACCTTTCCCAATGATAAGTAAAGGCCGTTTGGCCTACCTTTCCCAATGATAAGTAAAGGAAGTTTGGCCTACCTATCCCAATGATGAGTAAAGTCCGTTTGGCCTACCTTTCCCAATGATAAGTAAAGGCCGCTTGGCCTACCTTTCCCAATGATGAGTAAAGTCCGTTTGGCCTACCTTTCCCAATGATGAGTAAAGGCCGCTTGGCCTACCTTTCCCAATGATAAGTAAAGGCCGCTTGGCCTACCTTTCCCAATGATAAGTAAAGGCCGTTTGGCCTACCTTTCCCAATGATGAGTAAAGGCCGCTTGGCCTACCTTTCCCAATGATAAGTAAAGGACGTTTTGCCTACCTTTCCCAATGATAAGTAAAGGCCGTTTGGCCTACCTTTCCCAATGATAAGTAAAGGACGTTTGGCCTACCTTTCCCAATGATGAGTAAAGTCCGTTTGGCCTACCTTTCCCAATGATAAGTAAAGGCCGCTTGGCCTACCTTTCCCAATGATAAGTAAAGGCCGTTTGGCCTACCTTTCCCAATGATAAGTAAAGGCCGTTTGGCTTACCTTTCCCAATGATAAGTAAAGGCCGTTTGGCCTACCTTTCCCAATGATGAGTAAAGGCCGTTTGGCCTACCTTTCCCAATGATAAGTAAAGGCCGTTTGGCCTACCTTTCCCAATGATAAGTAAAGTCCGTTTGGCCTACCTTTCCCAATGATAAGTAAAGGCCGTTTGGCCTACCTTTCCCAATGATAAGTAAAGGCCGTTTGGCCTACCTTTCCCAATGATAAGTAAAGGCCGTTTGGCCTACCTTTCCCAATGATAAGTAAAGGCCGTTTGGCCTACCATTCCCAATGATAAGTAAAGGCCGTTTGGCCTACCTTTCCCAATGATAAGTAAAGGCCGTTTGGCCTACCTTTCCCAATGATGAGTAAAGGATGTTTGGCCTACCTTTCCCAATGATAAGTAAAGGACGTTTGGCCTACCTTTCCCAATGATAAGTAAAGGCCGTTTGGCCTACCATTCCCAATGATAAGTAAAGGCCGTTTGGCCTACCTTTCCCAATGATAAGTAAAGGCCGTTTGGCCTACCTTTCCCAATGATGAGTAAAGGATGTTTGGCCTACCTTTCCCAATAATAAGTAAAGGACGTTTGGCCTACCTTTCCCAATGATAAGTAAAGGCCGTTTGGCCTACCTTTCCCAATGATGAGTAAACTTGAGTGTATGCATTATAGATATGGGCTTCATAGAAAGTGTTACAAAGTGTTCTCTGTTCATCTTATCCATCCAGGTTCTGCCGGGGTAGGCCGTCATTGTAAATAATAATTTGTTCTTAACTGACTTGCCTAGTTAAATGAAGGATAAATAAAATAAAACATATATGAAGTGCTTCACTATAAATACATTTGACTATGTGGTTTGAAGTACTTTACCATTATCTTGCACAAACAGTAAGACTACTATAGACAGAAATCAATGCAGTAATGTTTTATTATATAAAGGCTCTGATTAAAATAGTAATAAAATCAGGCATTTGGCTAATTCTTCTTCCCAAAAGCTCCTCTGAATGGTTTGGAGACGGCTCTGGAGATAGCTCGTAACACCCTGACTAAGAGAGGGCGTTTACGGGACTGGCACTCCTGGGGAGCAGGGGCCAGTGTGGTTGTCAGGTCCTCCTTGGGTGGGGAAGTGGATGGAACCTCTGGAACCTCACACTCAGCATCTGTGATAAGAATATTTCATAATCAGAAAATGAACGTGTGTGTTTGTCTGTCCGTCTGCCTGTCTATCCGTCTGTCTGTCTGCCTGTCTGTCCGCCTGTATCTGTAGTCACTGTTTTAACAAGCTGGCCATAGGGTGATACATCAATATGACATTATCGATGCTTATCACTTACTCTGTGAAATACGAGTCTCTCTGAGACGTTTGGTAGGCAGCGCATCCTGTTCAGGGTGGCTCTTCGGTTCCCCTTTTGTCTTGAACAGCTGTTGACAAAACACATCAGGACAACTGAGCCTGTGTAAAATATATGGTATGCATCCCAAAAGGCACCCTATTGGCTACGTAAGGCACTACTTTTGACATGGGCCCATAGTGCTCTGGTCAAAAGTAGTGCACTATATAGGGAATAGGGTGCAATTTGGGACACAGACATTGACTCTCTCCCATGTGTATTAGGATTGTATTACAGCGGCCTCACTCAACCTCCTAAAGACAATGACAACAGCATTGTTCTAATGCTGAGAGACAATAGGGGTGTAGTGAATCTGTAGGGTACATTTCAGCCCAGAGCCCCCTACCTTCATCCTGATCTTTGGAATCTTGCCAATTTTGGGTAGGAAGCGCCACTTCCTGTTCTTCTTAGTCTTTTCCCCTCTGGCAGAGGGAAGGCGGGCCATGCCGTCAGCCTTTACATCAGCCGGGCTAAGGCCCCTGGCAGGGAATTCCTCAGTAGCATTAATGTCAGCCACAACACCATGAGTGATGTCACTTGCGGCATTGCTGGTGTCTAAGTAAGAAGAGCAAGCTGGTGTGACTGACCTGGGTACAATAACTGGGAGAAGAGACGCAACAATGGAAAGCAGTCACTGCGTTCCAAAAGGCATTCTCTTCCCTTTATAGTGCACAACTTTTGAACAGGGCCCATAGGGTCTGGCTCTGGTCAAAAGTAGTGCACTAAACATGGAAGGTGCCATTTTGGACGCAACCAGCAAAGTTAACATCATAAAACGCAATGTATAACTCAGCTGTAAAACTGGAGGACTATATGGTGGAGGCCTACCCATTTCCCAGGAACATTGTAAAAAGTGGATTTGGGTACAGTGTTTATTTCCCCCTAATATCTTTGAATATTACACCTAAAATAATTAGGCCTACTTCTTTCTACTGCTGAGCTGAGACCATTAGGGTTAAACATTACAGATATAAATGCAATATATGGAGTAGAAAAGATTGCCTGCCCACCAGAATCAACATATGTTCTACATGGTCTATTTCTATCTGAATGTAACACCTCAATCAAGCATGTTAATTGATCGTTAAGTCATGTTTGTCAGGTAAACGGTCATTAGTGGCCTATATAAGCCTCATGTGAAGACATTACCTGTTGATAACACAGACTATTTTCATGATCATGGGAGGTGTGAGAGAATTGCTGCTCTTTGTGGTGACTGTGGGGGTTGTGAAAGGTTGGTTCACTAATGTTTTATTTGGATTGAAGGATTTGTTTGGGAAATATCCTCAACTTTATCAGTTGGAGATTAAAATTTTATTGTCTGTTTGTTCTGCATTGGTCATCTGCTATTATTAATATATGTAGCTCTTTTGTGTCAACTCAACTTCTGTTAACACTTTCTCCTCAGTTTCTTGTTACCCTGTTGAAAAGTCCCAGAAGCAAGAGCAAGTCTCTCTGTGACAATACAGAGGCGGATGCAAGATGCAAGCAACGATGGTTTAATGAATGCAGTTTACAGCAGCAACAGGACAGACAGACTGTACTCAGACGGAATCCGACCCAGGGACTAGGGCGCATATACCGATGATAGCGTGCTGAGAAATCCAGGGGAATGTGTCCGGATGGGTAGGAAGGAGCACAGAAGATAATCCACACAAGGGCGGCGAGAGAAAGAGCCCAGACACACGACACAACCTCAGGGAAGTAACACTGATCTGACAACAAGAAACACTGGTTACAGAACATATAAAGGGAAGATAAGTGATTCCAGCTGGCGCAGACAATCAGGCCGAGATTGGGAACCACGCCCACACAAACACACGAGAGAGAGAGAGAGAGAGAGAGAGAGAGAGAGAGAGAGAGAGAGAGAGAGAGAGAGAGAGAGAGAGAGAGAGAGAGAGAGAGAGAGAGAGAGAGAGCAGAGAGAGTGGATTCATGAACCGTGACAATACCCCCCCCCTAGGAACGCCTCTTGGCGTTCCCAGGCGAATTTACCTGTCGATTGAAATCATCGATAAGGGAGTGATCCAGAATGTCCCTAGCAGGTACCCAACTTCTCTCCTCCGGACCGTAACCCTCCCAGTCCACCAGGTACTGGATTCCGCGTCCCCTCCTTCTAGAGTCCAAAATACGATTGACAGAAAAGGTGGGTTCCCCATCAACAAGTCGTGGCGGCGGGGGAACCGGGACCGGCGGGTTAATGCGTGCCTGAAACACAGGTTTTATTTTAGACACATGAAAGGTAGGATGAATTCTCCTATACGCCGGAGGAAGCTTGAGCCGGACCGCCACCGGACTAATGATCCTGGTGACTTTGAACGGGCCGATAAATTTGGGGGCAAGCTTGTTCGAAACGGATCGGAGTGGAATGTTCTTAGTAGAAAGCCACACTCCTTGGCCAACGACGTATACCGGAGGCTTCGACCGGCGGCGATCGGCCTTAGCCTTGGTGCGCGCCCCCACCCGGAGAAGAGTCTCACGGGCTCTGCTCCATGCGTGACGGCACCTCTGGATGAAAGCGTGAGCGGAGGGAACAGTGACCTCGGACTCCGTACTGGGAAAGATAGGTGGCTGGTAACCTAAACTACACTCAAACGGAGAGAGACCCGTGGCTGCCACTGGCAACGAATTGTGAGCGTACTCAACCATAGAGAGTTGTTGACTCCAGGAAGAGGGATTCTTAGAAACCAAACATCGCAACACTCTCTCCAAATCTTGGTTGGCCCTCTCCGTTTGACCGTTGCTCTGGGGATGAAACCCTGAAGACAGACTGACACTCGCTCCCAGTAACCTACAAAACTCTTGCCAAAACTTGGACACAAATTGGGGCCCCCTGTCAGAAACTACGTCCATCGGCAGGCCATGTAAGCGAAAGACGTGATCCACGACAGTTACCGCTGTCTCCTTGGCAGATGGTAATTTAGGCAAGGGAATAAAATGAGCCGCCTTCGAGAACCGGTCCACCACGGTCAAAACAACCGTCTTGCCCTGGGAGGGCGGGAGGGCGGTAACAAAATCTAGCGCGATGTGGGACCAGGGTCTCGAAGGGACCGACAGCGGTTGGAGTAACCCATCTGGAGGTCGATTAGAAGTCTTCCCAGTGGCACAAACCGAGCAAGCCAAGACAAAACTGTGAATGTCACGAGCCATCAGTGGCCACCAAAAGCGTTGCTTAACCAAAAAGCTAGTGCGGCTGACTCCTGGATGACACGCTACGTTGGAGCAATGCCCCCACCGAATAACATCGGACCGACACCCCTCCGGCACAAACAACCGATTAGGCGGGCAACCGGGCGGAGGCTTTACCCCTTCTAAGGCCGTTTTGACCCTCGATTCAACCTCCCATGTGAGTGTGGAGACCACTAGGGTCCCGGGTAGGATGCACTCGGGAGTGGATGGGCGTTCGGAATGGTCAAAAATGCGAGAAAGGGAATCGGGTTTGACATTCTTGGAACCCGGGCGATACGAGAGAGAGAAGTCAAAACGTCCGAAAAAGAGTGCCCACCGCGCCTGCCTGGAGTTGAGTCGCTTGGCGGTTCTGATATATTCCAAATTTTTGTGATCGGTCCAAACTATAAAAGGTACCCCCGAACCCTCTAACCAATGGCGCCACTCCTCCAGTGCTAACTTCACTGCCAACAACTCTCTGTTGCCAATGTCGTAGTTGCGTTCCGCAGGTGATAACCGATGGGACAGGAACGCGCAAGGGTGCATCTTGTCGTCAGAAGAGGAACGTTGGGAAAGTACCGCACCTACCCCCACCTCTGAAGCGTCCACCTCCACCACGAACTGACGCGAGGGATCGGGAGCTATGAGGATGGGGGCCGAAACAAAGCGGCTCTTGAGTTTGGCGAATGCAGCCTCGGCTGTATCGGACCACCTGAACGTCACTCTGGGGGAGGTTAAGGCGGTAAGAGAAGCGACTATCTGGCTAAAGTTGCGAACGAAACGCCGGTAGAAATTGGCGAATCCCAGAAACCTCTGTAGGGCCTTACGGGAATCTGGGCTTGGCCAATCCACCACAGCCTTAACCTTGTCAGGATCCATGTGAATACCTTCAGTCGAGACGATGTAACCTAGGAATGGAACGGATTGTGCATGAAAAATGCATTTCTCCGCCTTGACAAAAAGTCCATTCTCCAACAACCTCTGAAGCACTCGTCTGACGTGCTGAACGTGTTCCTGGAGAGAAGAAGAAAAAATCAGTATGTCATCCAGGTAAACATATATGAACTGATCAATCATATCTCTCAGCACGTCATTGACGAGTGCCTGGAAAACCGCTGGGGAGTTGGATAGCCCAAAAGGCATGACCAAATATTCGAAGTGCCCTCTGGGGGTGTTAAACGCGGTCTTCCATTCATCCCCCCTCCTTATGCGAACCAAATGATATGCATTACGTAAATCCAACTTAGTGAACACGGATGCTCCCTGTAACCTTTCAAAGGCTGAGGACATCAACGGTAAGGGATAGGTATTCTTCACTGTGATGTTATTCAACCCACGGTAATCAATGCAAGGACGCAGAGATCCGTCCTTCTTCCCCACAAAGAAGAACCCCGCCCCCGCTGGAGAAGAGGAAGGACGAATGAATCCAGAGGCCAGAGAATCAGAGATGTATCTCTCCATAGCCTCCCTCTCAGGAACAGAGAGTGAATATAACTTGCCTTTAGGCGGAGACTCACCTGGCAATAATTCTATTGCACAGTCATAGGGACGATGCGGAGGAAGAGAAGCAGCACGGGACTTGCTGAACACCTCCTTCAGGTCGAGGTATTCAACGGGCACGTTAGACAAATCCACTGCCTCCTCTAGAAACACAGAATCAGACACAGATGAACAAGCAGACACTAAACAGGACTCAAGACACTTGTTACTCCACATGGATATAGAGTTATGACCCCAGTCAACTCTGGGGTTGTGTTGGGTGAGCCAAGGGTGGCCGAGAACTAATGGTGCAAGGGGTGAGTCCATGAGTAGAAATGATAGTGTCTCAGTGTGATTGCCAGAAGTGATGAGTGTGATAGGTTCAGTGGTGTGAGAAATGTTGGGGAGTTCTTGACCATTGAGAGCGTTGACGGATATCTTGTGCGTGAGTGAGGTGATAGGAATCTGGAGTTTGTGAGCGAGCTTGAAGTCCATAAAATTACCCTCTGCTCCTGAGTCCAGTAAGGCTTGGGTGTCGTGCGTGTGGGTGGCCCATCTTAGTCTTACCGGGAGGAGAGTAGATGATGAGGTCTTCTCTGTGGTGACACCACCCGATAGTAGCCTCATACTTACTACCGGGCCTGATCTTTTACCGGGCAGGAGTGGATAAAGTGGCCCGCTCTACCACAGTAGAGACAGAGTCCTTGGGATCTCCGCCTCTCCCTCTCTTCCCGGGAGAGGCAGCTCTCCCCAGCTGCATGGGTTCGTGAGCGGAGGCTGAACTGGCCGTGTTCCCGCCGCTGGCATGCCAGCCCTCCGTGTCGTTATACGGTCTGTTAGGGCATGCTCGGCGGCCAATACGACTCAGACGAGCGTCGACCCTCAAGGCTAGTTCCACTAGTCCATTTAAACTCCTGGGAAGGTCCAGAACATAAATCTCCTTCTGGATCCGGTCCTCCAGCCCATGCAGGAACATGTCCCACTGCGCCTCCTCGTTCCACTGACACTCTGCGGCCAGAGTGCGGAATTGGATGGAGTATTCCGATACTGAACGGTCTCCTTGGCGAGGTCAGCGAGTAGTCTGGCCGCCTCCCTACCCGCCACGGCCCGATCGAAGACCCTTCTCATCTCCTCGGAGAGTGTCTGGAAAGAGGTGCAGCATGGGTCCTGGTTCGCCCACACCGCCGTTCCCCAAAGAGCCGCTTTGCCTGATAGCAGTGTGAGTACGAATGCTACCTTAGACTGTTCACGGTTGAAGGTCCGTGGCTGCAACGAGAAATGCATGGAACATCTCGTAAGAAAAGCTCTGCAATAGTCAGGATCACCTGAATAACCCTCTGGTGTCGGTAGCCGTGGCTCTAGCTGGGAATCCGGCTCTGGCGGGGCGGGTTGAACTGCCGGTGTAGGTGGCGCAGCGAGACCCCTCAGATGTTGTAATTGTTGGGTCAGCTGGGATACCTGCGTCGCAAGGGCTTGTACTGCCCGACCTGTGCTGGAGATGTTCTCCTCTTGTTGATCCATTCTCGTGATACTGCGGGAAATGAATTCGGTCAGACTCGTTGAACTCGCTGCATCCATGGTCAGGTCAGATCATTCTGTGACAATACAGAGGCGGATGCAAGATGCAAGCAACGATGGTTTAATGAATACAGTTTACAGCAGCAACAGGACAGACAGACTGTACTCAGACGGAATCCGACCCAGGGACTAGGGCGCATATACCGATGATAGCGTGCTGAGAAATCCAGGGGAATGTGTCCGGATGGGTAGGAAGGAGCACAGAAGATAATCCACACAAGGGCGGCGAGAGAAAGAGCCCAGACACACGACACAACCTCAGGGAAGTAACAATGATCTGACAACAAGAAACACTGGTTACAGAACATATAAAGGGAAGATAAGTGATTCCAGCTGGCGCAGACAATCAGGCCGAGATTGGGAACCACGCCCACACAAACACGGGAGAGAGAGAGAGAGAGAGAGAAAGAGAGAAAAGAGAAAGAGAAAGAGAAAGAGAGAGAGAGAGGGAGAGAGGGAGGCAATGGATTCATGAACCGTGACACTCTCTGCAGAGGAGACTTGGAGGTAAGTGTTTCTTTCCACAACCCTTCTAGCTTTGTACTGTGTCTATGGTGCTGCTGTGTTTGACACTCATTCAACACCATAGAGTAACTTAGTTGTCTAAATAATGTTGTCAAACCCTTTGATTTGGTCATTTTGCTTGTGTACCTTAACCTACGTTTTTCAGAGCTGTCATCAAATGACGTCTCCATTGTGCATGCCCTGGCCTTGCTCCGATCCATAGGGTCTGACGCTAAACAAGACAGAGAAGGTACGGCCTGAAACATATACTTTTAAATCTGTGTTGGGTTCATGTTGCTCAACATTCGAATGGCAATTTGGCCTAGACCGTGTAGAACAGCTGTGTTGCTGTAGAATACCCAACTGTTTCTTTGTTTTCTCTCTAGAGTATTTCGAGACTAATGAAGTAGAATCCCAAGCTTCTCCAAACCATGGTAGCTCTCCGGCAAATGATGCCCTGTCCTCTGACGACGCTACCTCTGAAGCTGCCACTGGCCCGTCTGACGACGCTACCTCTGAAGCTGCCACTGGCCCGTCTGACGACGCTACCTCTGAAGCTGCCACTGGCCCGTCTGACGACGCTACCTCTGAAGCTGCCACTGGCCCGTCTGACGACGCTACCTCTGAAGCTGCCACTGGCCCGTCTGACGACGCTACCTCTGAAGCTGCCACTGGCCCGTCTGACGACGCTACCTCTGAAGCTGCCACTGGCCCGTCTGACGACGCTACCTCTGAAGCTGCCACTGGCCCGTCTGACGACGCTACCTCTGAAGCTGCCACTGGCCCGTCTGACGACGCTACCTCTGCAGCTGCGACCGGCCAGTCTGACCATGCCATTGAGTAACTGTTGACTTCTGCATCTGAGCCCCTGTTGACCACAAACATGGATATCTGATGTGGGACATGGTGCTCGGGGTCCATGCAAGAGTTCATGGGTTTTCTAGTCCAGGTTGTGTGTGTAACTGCAATTTCTTGTTTTGGCTCAATTAAACGCTAACTGTAATAATTGTGTCCTCAGTATTGTTTTGACGGTTCCTACTTGGAGTTGAGGTCTTTGACCTGACATGAGTAACTGGTGATGGCAACATTTATTTTGCATTATAACCATGCTTTGGCATCAGCAATATGTCTACTTTGACCCCTGTGCTTAAATTAACATTTGACTTAAGCTACATTTGGTCAAATTATGCTAGTAGCATCACATGATGTGGAATGGGTTCTTGTTCATTTAAACTTGATGGTTGTGGAACTGAGTGTTTGGGGATGGTACATATGAGGCTGCTAGAATCGGGGTTAATGGTGTCAGTGCTAACTAATATCACGGTTGTCAACTTGCATTTAAATGACTCTGCTGGGTGTCTTCTCTCGTAACTGACTTGGTTTCCTATTAGTGAATGCTTAAATATAAAACCAGCTCTCGTATCATTAGCCCATCGTTTTGGCGGGGTGTCTTCATATCCCAGTGCCAATCCAAACTTTCAGGTTTAAATAAGTCAATGCTAACCTGTCTTAGCTGGCAGGTTGCTATCAGGTCCAGGCTCTCCAGAGTTGCTTGTAGCGCCGCTAACCTAGGGTTTGAGGGCAGGAACAGTTTGACCAGGATTTCCCACCCACTCCGATTTACATGGGATAAACCATTGGAAGAAACCGGTAAATTTCTATGAGAAGCGTGAGGAAGTCTGTTCATACAGGCCTTCTCTAGCCGCATGATGAACGCTCAGGGTGTGCGTCGTAGCAAACCGTACTTAGTCGCCATGAATTAAAAAAGCACGTACACGCAACCTTTAAATGCAGTTAATACAGCAACAAAATTGGCTTATACTTTTGAGCTACCGGTAGGTATCTGCTGTAATTCAAACATTTCTGTGGTACCGCTTTACTCATTTATGCCAACCAAATCCAGATAGCAAATGTTCTGAAAGAGCTGCAAAACCTGGACCCATACAAATCAGCTGGGCTTGACAATCTAGACCCTCAATTTCTGAAACTATCCGCCGCCATTGTCGCAACCCCTATTACCAGCCTGTTCAACCTCTCTTTCATATCGTCTGAGATCCCCAAGGATTGGAAAGCTGCCGTGGTCATCCCCCTCAAAGGGGGAGACACCCTGGACCCAAACTGTTACAGACCTATATCCATCCTGCCCTGCCTATCTAAGGTCTTCGAAAGCCAAGTTAATAAACAGATCACTGACCTGATCTCGAATTCCACCGTACCTTCTCCGCTGTGCAATCCGGTTTCCGAGCCGGTCACGGGTGCACCTCAGCCACGCTCAAGGTACTAAACGATATAACCGCCATCGATAAAAGACATTACTGTGCAGCCGTCTTCATCGACCTGGCCATGGCTTTCGACTGTCAATCACCATATTCTTATCGGCAGACTCGGTAGCCTCGGTTTTTCTGATGACTGCCTTGCCTGGTTCACCAACTACTTTGCAGACAGAGCTCAGTGTGTCAAATCGGAGGGCATGTCTGGTCCTCTGGCAGTCTCTATGGGGGTACCACAGGGTTCAATTCTCGGGCCGACTCTTTTCTCTGTATATATCAATGATGTTGCTCTTGCTGCGGGCGATTCCCTGATCCACCTCTACGCAGACGACACCATTCTGTATACTTCTGGCCATTCCTTGGACACTGTGCTATCTAACCTCCAAACGAGCTTCAATGCCATACAACCTCCTTCCGTGGCCTCCAACTGCTCTTAAACGCTAGTAAAACAAACAAGCATGCTTTTCAACCGTTCGCTGCTTGCACCCGCCCGCCCGCCCGACTAGCATCACCACCCTGGACGGTTCCGACCTAGAATATGTGGACATCTATAAATACCTAGGTGTCTGGCTAGACTGTAAACTCTCCTTCCAGACTCATATTAAACATCTCCAATCCAAAATCAAATCAAGAATCGGCTTTCTATTTCGCAACAAAGCCTCCTTCACTCACGCCGCCAAACTTACCCTAGTAAAACTGACTATCCTACCGATCCTCGACTTCGGCGATGTCATCTACAAAATAGCTTCCAATACTCTACTCAGCAAACTAGATGCAGTTTATCATAGTGCCATCCGTTTTGTTACTAAAACACCTTATACCACCCACCACTGCGACCTGTATGCTCTAGTCGGCTGGCCCTCGCTACATATTCGTCGCCAGACATGCTGGCTCCAGGTCATCTATAAGTCCATGCTAGGTAAAGCTCCGCCTTATCTCAGTTCACTGGTCACGATAACAACACCCACCCGTAGCACGCGCTCCAGCAGGTATATCTCACTGATCATCCCAAAAGCCAACACCTCATTTGGCCGCCTTTCCTTCCAGTTCTCTGCTGCCTGTGACTGGAACGTATTGCAAAAATCGCTGAAACTGGAGACTTTTATTTCCCTCACCAACTTTAAACATCTGCTATCTGAGCAGCTAACCGATTGCTGCATCTGTAAACAGCCCACCCAATTGACCTACCTCATCCCCTTACTGTTTTTATTTATTTACTTTTCTGCTATTTTGCACACCAGTATCTCTACTTGCACATGATCATCTGATGATTTATCACTCCAGTGTTAATCTGCTAAATTGTAATTATTTGCTCCTATAGCCTATTTATTGCCTACCTCCTCATGCCTTTTGCACACAATGTATATACTCATTTTTCCCCTACTGTGTTATTGACTTGTTTATTGTTTACTCCATGTGTAACTCTGTGTTGTTGTCTGTTCACACTGCTATGCTTTATCTTGGCCAGGTCGCAGTTGTAAATGAGAACTTGTTCTCAACTAGCCTACCTGGTTAAATAAAGGTGAAATAAATAAATAAATTCAGCGTGTTTTGAAGCAAGTTAAACCGTTATGGGCTATGCAAATTATTTTGTTTTCTACAGGGTAGGCCTTCCAGGTTATTTTATGTAGCCTAAGTTTGTGTATTGAATGTTATTCTACATTTGTTTGTCTGGGTCTCGAGAATCAGTTACCCTTTCTGACCAAGTCTGTAAAATAATGCGAGAACTGGGGGTATTTTGTCTTGAATAGAAGTAATAACGGAGAAGAATGGCAGGGTCTTGACAAGATTATTTAATTTGATTATGTAGTCCACGTTTGTGTAGGCTCACGTTTAGTTGATGCTGTGACTAAATGAATATTAACTTGATCATTTACTTTATTGCTGGAGAACAGATGCAATAGGTAGGATTGAGAAGATTTGATGTAAATATAGCCTACCTTAGAATGGCACATGATAAACTGCGGGTTTAGATTCACTGCAATTGATCAACTGCGGCGCTATCCAGTGGGCTGAATCTCCGCTACAGCGTAACTGTTACATTATAGGAGATTCAGATTTGTTTCCTCTGACAAAATCATCACAATAACCGAAGTAAAACAGCCACAACCTTCCCAAATTCCCTTGATAGCCAGGTGCAAGGGGAGAGGAAAGGACCGAAATGCATCTTTCAGTGAAGGGTAGGCTACTGTAATAACCTCATTTGACCCGTCGGCCAACAGTGGCTCATAGACCTGTTAAAACTAGGCTACATTAATGAAATAGTGTGGTGACTTTGAGTTGATTAATATGCAACAAATACAAGAACCCATTAGTGTATTTCTCCATGTAGAGTGGTATAATCATGTTGGATTTTATTTGCTGCTTAACACCCTGCATCCCACAGCTGGCTTGCTTCTGAAGCTAAGCAGGGTTGGTAATGGTCAGTCCCTAGATTGGAGACCAGTTGCTGCTGGAAGTGGTGTTGGAGGGCCAGTAGGAGTCACTCTTTCCTCTGGTCTAAAATAATATCCCAGGGCAGTGATTGGGGACAGGTGCTGTCTTTCGGGTGGGACGTTAAACATGTGTCCTGACTCTCTGTGGTCACTAAAGATCCCATGGCACTTATTGTTAGAGTAGGGGTGTTAACCCTGGTGTCCTGGCTAAATTCCCGATCTGGTCCTCATACCATCACGGTCACCTAATCATCCCAAGCTTACTATTGGCTCATTCACTCCCCTCTCCCCTGTAACTATTCCCCAGGTTGTTGCTGTAAATGAGAATGTGTTCTCAGTCAACTTACCTGGTTAAATAAAACATATGCTTCTAAATAGCACTTTCGGTTTGAATGGGAGCTCG